>NC_041389.1:12252391-12253605 GCF_002162155.2 Triticum dicoccoides
CGGGGCTGGGCGGGGCGGCGCGGGGCGGCGACGGCGTCGGGGCATGGCGGGGCGGGGCGGCGACGGCGAGGTGGCGGCAGGGAGACGCACGGCGACGGGAGTGGAGCAGGAGAGATCGAAAATTGCTAAGTCCTGTATATATAGCAAGAGCATCGGTCCCTGTTGGTGACTCCAACCGTGACTAATGCCCCCTTTAGTCCCGGTTGGTGCCACCAACCGGGACCAAAGGCCTCTTTTCAGCAGCCCAAAGGGCGGGAAATGAAGACCTTTGGTTCCGGTTGGTGGCTCTAACCGGGACTAAAGGGGGGGCATTGATACCGGTTGGTGCCACGAACCGGTACCAATGCACCCCTTTAGTTCCGGTTGTTGCCACCAACCGGGATTAAAGGCCATGTGCTGCCCACGTCGCGGCACGAAAGTTTAGTCCCACCTCGCTAGCTGAGGGAGCTCGAGAGTGGTTTATAAGCCCCAGTCCCGCTGCCCTCTCGAGCTCCTCTCAAATGCAGGCTTACGGGCCTAAACGCACTATATGTGCCTATGGGCCTATTGGGCCTATTGCGGGCCTGAATCCTGGCCCATTGTTGGGTTTCTAGTCGTATTCAGGCCGTGGTAGCCCTTTAGGTGGCACTTTTTTTATTTTATTTATTTTATTTTGATTCTTCCTGCAGCTGTTTTTTTAGTCCCACCTCGCCAAGCGAGAGGCACTCGCAGCTGTTTATAAGCCCTGAGTGCAGAGACGATGACGAAGAGGCTCAATGCTCCTGCACGTTGGTTAGCTTCAAGCCTTGAGGAATATGGTAGACTGCACAGAGCTATGTGCAGTGCAGTTGACACTATTCCGAAAGGCTTGAAGCAAATTAACAAGCATTGCGCCTCTTTTTTATTTTTAATGACTCATTACAACTGAGAAATAAAAAGAAAAAAATAAATATAGCTGAAAAGAAAAAAAACTATATAGAAAACTACTTAGAAATGAATTGAAGCAAAAAATAGTTGTGATTAACTGTACTAAAAAAGGAGCATAGATGCTTATTTTTAATGACTTATTACAACTCAGAAATAAAAAGAAAAAAAATAAATATAGCAGAAAAGAAAAAAAACTATATAAAAAGATACTCAGAAATGAATTGAAGCAAAAAATAGTTTTGATTAACTGTACTAAAAAAGGAGCATAGATGCTTATTTTTAATGACTTATTACAACTTAGAAATAAA
>NC_041389.1:12254016-12262012 GCF_002162155.2 Triticum dicoccoides
TGAATTGAAGCAAAAAATAGTTGTGATTAACTCTACTAAAAAAGGAGCATAGATGCTTATTTTGAATTACTTATTACAACTCAGAAATAAAAAAAAGAAAAAATAGTTGTGATTAACTTTACTAAAATATGAGCATAGATGCTTATTTTTAATGACTTATTACAATTCAAAAATAAATAGAAGAAAAAATAGTTATGATTAACTTTACTAAAAAATGAGCATAGATGCTTATTTTTAATGACTTATTACAACTCAGAAATAAAAAGAAGAAAATAAATATAGCAGAAAAGAAAAAAAACTATATAAAAAGCTACTCAGAAATGAGCATAGATGCGCTTATAGAGGAAATTCAAATTAAATTCATAACAAATTTCAAGAGAAATTCGTATGAATTTAGCCTAAATTCCCTATATAAGGGCATCTATTTTCATTTTCAGAGGAGCTCAATAAGGCAGAGAGGGAGGGGCTTATAAACCGGTCTGATTCCCCTCCGGTTGGCGAGGTGGGACTAAACTTTGGCCGCAACGAGCACCAATCCTTTAGTCCCGGTTGGTGGAATGGACCGGGACTAATGGTCGTCCTTTGGTCCCGGTTCAGGCCACCAACCGGGACCAATGGTGGTGGGCCAGGAGCGAGGGCCATTGGTCCCGGTTCGTCCCACCAACCGGGACCAATAGGTCCAGACGAACCGGGACCAATGGCCCACGTGGCCCGGCCGGCCCCTGGGGCTCACGAACCGGGTCCAATGCCCCCATTGGTCCCGGTTCTGGATTGAACCGGGACTAATGGGCTGGACCGGCCAGGACCATTGGCCCCTTTTCTACTAGTGTAGGTACATTGTCTTCTGTATGTCGTGCAGACCGGATACCACTCCGAAATTAGCTAAGCAGAGAACACATATTTTTCTCAGGAGACAACATCTTCCACTATGCAATGGGATTGGATTATCTCTTTCTAATATGGTCTGCCAATAGCAAAAGAAATGTCCTGCCAAGGGATGGCAAGGTTCAGAATTAGTGCCTTTGCAATCATGGCCAACCTGTTTCTGCCTTGCACCAAACATGTCAGATTACCGAACCCTGTGAAGGGGCTGTACCTCTGCAGCAGCGGCATGCACCCAGGTGGTATGGTAATGGGGTGCCCTGGCCCGCAATGCTGCTTCCGTATTTTTGGATCATCTCAAGGCAAGATAGATGTAATTCATGGAACATGGAAAATTGCAGCTGAAACCAGGGTAGCATTTTCAGGCTAGGATGATCTCAAGATTGCAAAAGCCGCAAGAGTATCTTAATATTGTAATCTCTGGTATGGAATGCAAACCTTGTTGTTAAGCTATCTGGTGGATACACTTTTTCCATGCATACTTACATTATAAACTAAGACATTTTCTAAACGGATCCCAGCACACCTATTCTGTGGAGATCTTTATTTTCTTACGTGGGCAGTAAAAGGGAATATTTCTAAGTTATATACTTACATCTATTTGCTTCTTTATCGTATAGTCTCTTGAACCTTTATTGATCAAGAGATGGAGAGCTCCATACATGGTAGGATCTACAATGGATTCCAACAATTTGATCACGAGATGGATAATTGGAGGAAAGCAACAAGAAGTATAGCTAGATAAGGAGCTTTCTCAACGCCTGTGTTTCCTTATCGTTTGGCTTCCTCCAATATTCCAGACTGTTCAATAGACTGATTTCATACTTCGAATCGCTAGTCTTGAATACAATCTTGTTGGGACTATTTATACAATGGACCTCCACGAATTTTGCACCCTTCTTCATGCAGTTGACATCCCTTACCCATTTCATACAGTTTTAACCATTTTTCGCAAGTGGAAATGAATAAGAGCGGTAGGATGGTCACATGATTTTGCACTTGCAGTGTGTGTATTCACATGATAAAACAGTTTCTGGATTGCTTACTCCATACTCATGTCATGCTTTGGTAACACAAAAACAACATAGCATGTTGTTTAGATTAAAAATTTAGGGGGTTTGGATGATTTTTTGAGTATGTGCATCTTGCAGCACGATGGAGAGGCCGGGTGTGCCATCTTTCCATCATCCAAAAAATTAACTCTTAAACGTACCCACTCACCTTTTGAATTTGGATATCAAGGGTCATGAGTTCAATTATGCTTTCTTCTGCCATGTTGTATGGACATAAATTATCCATCGTTGACCACTATTCTCATCATGTGAGGTTTATCGGCTTTGAGCAGTGGCTATGGTGATCAGATGGCAAATACTCTGGCAAGATTGATTGATGTAATTTATGGGAAATGGAAAATGACGGTTCACAACCTAGGACTAGAGTAACATTTTCCAAGCACAAGGCTGCAAAAAGCCACAAGAGTAGCATTTCAAGCACAAGGCTGCAAAAGCAGCAAGATTATCTATGCTGTGGTAATATCTTGTATCAGAATATGAACCTTTTTGTTAAGTCATCTGGTAGAAATACTTTTGTCATGCATAGTTACCGGATGATACGAGACTCTATTGCCTTCTTTATCATTTCTTGGACCTTTATTGATCCGATATGAAGAGAACTAGAGCTTCACACATGGTACATTCAAATTTGGATTCCAACAATTTTTTCCTAGAGATGGATAGTTGGAACAAAACGATCCAACAGAGTATTGGTAGATAGAGTGATTTTCCACCAGCCGTGTTTGCTCATCTTTTGGCTTCCTCCAATATTCCAGACTGTTCAGTAGACTGATTTCACATTTGTGAGTTGCAAGTCTTGAATGCAATCTTGATGGAAGTATTTATACAATGTATGTTGATAAACCGGAGGGTTTAGTCCATAGGGGAAATCATAATCATACAGGCTACACTTCTAGGGTTTTAGCCATTACGATCTCGTGGTAGATCAACTCTTGTAATTCTCATATTCATCAAGATCAATCAAGCAGGAAGTAGGGTATTACCTCCATAGAGAGGGCCTGAACCTGGGTAAACATCGTGTCACCCGCCTCCTGTTACCATCAGCCTTAGACGCACAGTTCGGGACCCCCTATCCGAGATCCTCCGGTTTTGACACCGACAATGCGCGCGCGGGTAGAGGAGATCCTGCCGCCGCCGACACCCCCCGGGACGTAGCCGGGGGCGCCCGCCGGCGATGGCAGGGGAGAGGATGAGGGGGCAGAGCCGAGAGCAGAGGCGCTGGGGCCGCCCTGGACACCTTCCGGGGAGGCGGCGCGAGGGCGGAAGGAGGGGCGGGGGAGGAAGGGCGGGGGAAGAGGGGGCGGATCTGGGTCGCGCGCCTGCGAGGGCTGCTGGATCTCGCCGGAGACGGGCAGGGGAAGGATGCGGCGGCGAGGTTTTTAGGGGCGGGAGCGGGTCGCCCTCACCTTGCTCATTTATGATCCACAACATCAAAAGCCTACAAGCGAAGTGACCATGTTAAACTTGCAGATCCTAAACTACCAGTGATAAAAAGAGTTGGAAACATAAGGAAAGCAAGATCACATGATAAGTTTACCAGCTTAATTTATGGTAATATATTTCTTTTGACATTGGACAAGGTAGTGGTTCAATCAGCAGTAGAACAAATGTGTTAAGTATGAAAGTATTTTTCATAGTATTTGCATGTGCTACATTCTAATTTTTCTAGCATTATGGAGGCCCTAGTGCGATGAGCCACAATGAACATTAACATAGTAACATATATCCTTTCAACATTATATATATCGTATATCATAAACATATAAAGTTAATAAAAAAATTATAATTTTAGTTGCAAATAAAGTCTCAGTACACCGTCAATATGTGATTATATGATGCAAATAATAATTATAATATACTCAACTATAAATAACTATTGAATAAATACAACATGGTGAAGTGTGCAAAGGAAGAGGGGCATATGTCCCCTGTCCATGCTGATTTTTTGTTCTGCAAATCAATTTTTTTATAATTTATTTAAATATGTAGATATATTGGGCCTTTATTTGCATGGAGTCCAAGACCACGTCGATCTGCTTTGTGTAGTCGTTTACATTAGAAAAGAGAAGAGGGAAGGATGGAGGGGGAAGTGGGTGCTAGCCTCGAGCTTACTCTTGGGCATCCTGCACAAGCGGCCGGGCAGCAGCTGGCAAGGAGGTTCGTGGGCCGCTAGTGGAAGCAGGAATATGGCATGCATAACGCGCTTAATGCACACCAGCGTAGTCAGGCAGAGCAGCAGAAGATTCTGAAGGAGATGAAGAAGAACACTGCCACTGGCATAGGCGGCACTGACGAGCCTGACCTCACCCTTCGCCTCTGAGGATGTCTTCGTCGTTACTAAGTTTTCTATTTTATCTTAACTAAAGCAAGTGGCCTCTGTGTTTGACCATAAGTTGCCTGTCTTATAGCTCTATAGATTAGAATAATGGGCAGGCTTCGCCTCTGATGGATGTCTCTGGCGTTACTATGTTCCCGTTTCATTTTAGCTAAATAAAGTGTTCTCTCTATACTACCATACTTGGAGCATTCATGCATCATTTCAAAATTCAAAGAAATTGAATTGAAGAGAGTTAAAAACCTAGAAAATTATTCAAAGGGCCAAAACCCTGAAAATGTTTTCAATGGTTCCAAAATGCCCTTAAAAATGTTGATATTGTTTGGAAAGAGTTTAGACTCAAAACAAGAGAACATGGACATTTTTTAGATTTACTTTGGACTCTGAATTTAAATCAATAAGTATTTGAATTTTGGTGTATATTCATAACATATAGAATATAAATTCAAAAACCTTTGGATCTTTTATGTGCATTTGGCTAGGTCCGGAAAGGCAATATAAAAATATTCAGAAGAAATTGGCACTATTTGAATTTAAAGCAGTGGCAAAGAATTAATAAAAATAGAAACAGAAAACAATAGAAAAGACAGAGAGCAGGAACTTATCTCGCGACCTAGAAGCAGCAGCCCAGCCCACCAGCGGAACCGACACATCGTGTTCCTCGCGCCTACTGGAACTGGGTGTGTCGTCCGTGCAAGCGTCCGAGACCACCTCCTGCTTGCTCCCCAAGTCTATCATCTCGCCTAGGATACACTCGTGAACTCCTTTCACTCTTCTCTCTCTCAGGATCTCTCTCCCTCCCATCTCGCTCGCAATTTCGAGTAGCCCCGAGAGCTCCCACCAGCCACCTTGTCCGCATGGACACTGTCGACGAGATGTCGCACCACCATGTCTACCAAAACCGTCATGCTTTTAAGATTCACCAGGCCGATGCACGACTCTGGATGCCCTTCTTCGTCGCAATCATCGTTACCACCGTCATCTGCATCCACCGGCCACCATTGTTCTCATCATGTGAGGTTTACCGCCTATGAGCGCTGACTATGGTGATGGGATTGTGTTGTTTGATGGAAAATTCTCTGGAAAAATTGATCGATGTAATTCATGGGAAATGGGAAGTGGAACAACCTGACATTAGAGTAGCATTTTCAAGCGCAAGGCTGCAAAATCAGCAAAAGTATGTGACATGCTGCAATATCTCGTATCAGTGAACCTTCTTGTTAAGTCACCTGGTCTGGATATTTTTGTCCTGCAACCTAGTATACATGATAAAAAGGACGAAATACAAGACACGTTTTCTAAATGAATTGCCATATTGGTCGTTGCCAGTTTACAGAAGGAGAAAAGTGTAACACTTTAGCTAAAAGATGCTTTTCAGAAATCATGTGCTGAAAGATGCTTTTCCTTAATCAATGAGTATGCAAGCGCCACACTTTAGCTCAAGAGTGATAGGCTATGATATATGATGATCCAGCGATAGGCTTAACAGGTAACTTCTCTCCACACTGTGATATAGATACATTGTCTTCTGTATGTCGTGCAGACTGGATACCACTCCGAACTTAGCTAAACAGAGAACTCACATTTTTCTCAGGAGACAACATCTTCCACTGTGCAATGGGATTGGATTATCTCTTTCTAATATGGTCTGCCAATAGCAAAAGAAATGGCCTGCCAAGGGATGGCAAGGTTCAGAATTAGTGCCTTTGCGATCATGGCCAACCTGTTTCTGCCTTGCACCAAACATGTCAGATTACAGAACCCTGTGAAGGGGCTGTACCTCTGCGGCAGCGCCGTGCACCTAGGCGGTTGGGTGATGGGTTGCCCTGGCCCGCAATGTTGCTTCCGTGTTTTTGGATCATCTCAAGGCAAGATATATGTCATTCATGGAACATGGAAAATTGCAGCTGACACCAGGGTAGCATTTTCAGGCTAGGATGATCACAAGATTGCAATAGCCGCAAGAGTATCTTAATATTGTAATCTCTGGTATGGAATGCAAACCTTGTTGTTAAGCTATCTGGTGGAGACACTTTTTCCATGCATACTTACATTATAAACTAAGACATTTTCTAAACGGATCCCAGTACACCTATTCTAAGTTATATGCTTACATCTATTTCCTTCTTTATCGGTATAGTCTCTTGAACCTTTATTGATCAACAGATGGAGAGCTCCATACATGGTAGGATCTACAATGGATTCCAACAATTTGATCAAGAGATGGATAATTGGAGGAAAGCAACATGAAGTATAGCTAGATAAGGAGCTTTCTCAACACCTGTGTTTGCTTATCTTTTGGCTTCCTCCAATATTCCAGACTGTTCGATAGACTGATTTCACACTTCGAATCACTAGTCTTTAATACAATCTTGTTGGGACTATTTATACAATGGACGTCCACGAATTTTTCACCCTTCTTCATGCAGTTGACATCCCTTACCCATTTCATGCACTTTTAACCATTTTTCGCAAGTGGAAATGAATACGAGCGGTAGGATCGTCACATGATTTTGCACTTGCAGTGTGTGTATTCACATGATAAAACAGTTTCTGGATGGCTTACTCCATACTCATGTCATGCTTTGGTAACACAAAAACAACATAGCATGTGGAATATTTCGTCCTTTTGAAAGATGTTGTTTAGATAAAAAAATTAGGGGGTTTGGATGATTTTTTGAGTATGTGCATCTTGCAGCAAGATGGAGAGGCCGGGCGTGCCATCTTTCCATCATCTAAAAAATTAACTCTTAAACGTACCCACTCACCTTTTGAATTTTGATACCAAGGGTCATGAGTTCAATTATGCTTTCTTCTGCCATGTTGTATGGACATAAATTATCCATCGTTGACCACTATTCTCATCATGTGAGGTTTATCGCCTTTGAGCCGTGGCTGGTGATCAGATGGCAAATTCTCTGGCAAGATTGATTGATGTAATTTATGGGAAATGGAAAATGACGGTTCACAGCCTGGGACTAGAGTAACATTTTCAAGCACAAGGCTGCAAAAAGCCGCAAGAGTAGCATTTCAAGCACAAGGCTGCAAAAGCAGCAAGATTATCTGTGATACGGTAATCTCTTGTATCAGAATATGAACCTTGTTGTTAAGTCATCTGGTAGAAACACTTTTGTCATGCATACTTACCGGATGATACGAGACTCTATTGCCTTCTTTATCATCTCTTGGACCTTTATTGATCCGATATGAAGAGAACTAGAGCTTCACACATGGTACATTCAAATTTGGATTCCAACAATTTTTTTCCTAGAGATGGATAGTTGGAAGAAAACAATCCAACAGAGTATAGGTAGATAGAGTGATTTTCCACCAGCCGTGTGTTTGCTTATCTTTTGGCTTCCTCCAATATTCCAGACTGTTCAGTAGACTGATTTCACATTTGTGAGTTGCAAGTCTTGAATGCAATCTTGATGGAAGTATTTATACAACATATGTTGATGAACTTCTCACCCTTCTTCATGCAGTTGACATCCCTTGCCCATTTCATGCAATTTTAACCATTCTTCTCAAGTGGAACGAATACGAGCAGTAGGAAGGTCACATGATTTTGCACTTGCGGTGTGCGTATTCTCATGATAAAACAGATTCTGGACGAGTCACTCCATACTCATGTACATGGGTACAAATGGCGAGTGGGCGTGTTGGTGCTGGTTGCGGAAGGGGACGAACAACATCGGAGGTGGAG
>NC_041389.1:12262137-12275290 GCF_002162155.2 Triticum dicoccoides
GGGGAAGGGGCGGAGTGGAAGAAAATGGGACCGGGAGGAGGGATTGGGTGGGCAGGGGGTGTCGGAGTCCTATGTTTTAGGTGTCCGGACTCCCGCAAACCTCCCCATTTTGTCTCCAATTTGTGGGATAAATTGCGTCTTGACCGCCCCGCGAACCAATAAAAGACCACGTTTAATGGCTACTGTGGTCCGTACAGATGCGGGCAGTTTGCGGGTCCGTCTTGGAGGTGCCATAACACTATAGTCGCCCCACACAAAATATGTTGCATGAGTTTGAGAAACAGATTGTTATTTGTCTGTATGGTTATGTTGCAATATTTCATTTGAAACTCCAGAACTGTGGGGATTCACACTTGTCGAAATTAAACCCTTCAGTTCATTTTGCTCCTTTAGACATGAATAATGCCATTTATAATAATCATGGTTAAGTCTCAGTCGATGCTTTATTCATGAAATCTTACATTTAGATCTGTGTGATTTTTTTCCAGTTTTTCTCTCTCTTACATGTTATGTCACTTAACTGAGACTTGGCTAAATCTCAGTCTACTAAGACCTAGCCACACTTTTTCATAAAAGTGTCCTGTCCACGATCACAACAATCTGTGTAGGCATGCAGGCGTTCGCGTTCGCATCATCCGCATCCGTTATGATTATTAGAGTAGCATGTTAACTAAAGGGAAACAGACCAAATTAGTTTCTCTAGGCTGCATGCTAGCATATGCGGACCATGCGAACGCGTCCGCTTGCATGACTAAATCTGGCCCACCTGAAGAATACCCGATTTGAATGACTTGTAAAAATAACATCATATTGACACACCGGAATAGCCCAACTACACTAGGAATCATGAAGCGAAGCACGCAACCTAAACTGTCAAGTCATTGCCCACCCATTTGCGTGATGTTTAAGGTCCCACTGAAGACTGACAGCATATTCTACTTAATGAGACATACGGGGTGTCCAACCTGGGGTTTGATCCCCAATGGACTGGGACAACTACCTCATGAGCCTAAAACAATAATATTTGCGTTGTTGTATATCTGAATGTGAACCTTGCTGTTTAACCACATGGTACATCGCAAGCACTCTCGTCATGTGTACTTACTTACTTGTGCAAGTAAAATGAATGAGATATGAGACACATTTACAATTTACGACAATCTGTTCAGTAAATATTTATATAACATTTTTAATCATACTCCCTAGTTTAAAGTTGTTTTCTTTTCTATCCATCAGGTCTCTCGAACTTCCAGTTGATGACTCCCAAGTGTGGGAGAGAACACAAAAGGCAATCACATTAGTGGACGCATAACGAGTCTTCAAAATTCTCATTTGTACTAACTTAATCACACCATACTCACAACCAAACCCAAATGTTCAATCTGCTGACGACCAATTCTAAAGCTAGTAGGCATGTAAATACATCTGCTGCTGTGTCTATGTGAGCGTAGGAGTACACCACCAATCTGCAGAGGAAGACACCGGCAATCCCAATATTTGAACTGCCGAGTAAATATCATATGTGCAACAAGCATTCCGTGGCATGTGGTTGCATCTTCTATCTAAAGATTTGAAATGCCACGACAGAATAACCTTTAGGCTACGAACACTGGCTCACCATGTCTTGCTTTTCTCCAATATCTCAGAGTAGTTGGTTGATTGATTTGGCATCCGTGAATAAGTCTTGAACAAGCTAGACCTGAACAGGGGTATATATATAAGTTGGGCATCATGGAATTCCTTCTGTTCCTCATGTGATTGACATTGAACTCCTCATTTCATGAAAGGTTCAGCCTATTTGTTCTTCTTGTTTTCCAAGAGGAAACGAAACATAGAAATAGAATGATCACATGATTCTGCAGCATATACTTTCGCATGATAGAAGAGATGATATTGATCAATACTTATCGCACACTTTCCTAACAAAAATGATGCATATAACCATGCCCAGGGGTGTAACCAGACCCAGGGCTGCTAAGCCATGGCCTAGGGCGTGTGATGTGGTTTTATCGTGGACTGTAGCTATAGCAGCGCACTGTAGCTATTGTGGCTACTGTATATACATTGCTGGCCCGAGCATAGGAGGAACCCGCAAAGTCCTTTTTGGCGGTTCCGTCACCTAGCGGCGAGGAATCCGCCATCCAATGCGCGCGTCAAGATGCGTGCTGCTGGGACCACTTTATTCTCATTTCTGCTATACACTATATATACATCTCCAAATACAGCTAGTGGACCCTGCAATTCTGTCATTGATAGGCATGCATGGTAGGAATGTGACAGTCTACTCACACACTCTCTCTTCTCTTAAATCCACCCTTTTATTTCACCTTTATGAAATTAAATCATCCATATCTTGTAAACCATAAGTTCCTTTATGTTTTTTTTATATTTGAACTCCTGACGCCAGGCCTTTTAAACAAGGCCAATCTTGGATACATTTTAAACACATTTAAATTTCCATGTGTGAAACAAACCTATTTCACTGGATTTTTTGGAAAAAAAAACTATTTCAATAGAAATATGTTAACCCAACCTATTTCACAGGAACCTACTTATCACAAATATGAAACTGAAATGCCAACTTTATGAAATTGATTATGTAAAAATGTGTAACAATTTATTTTCAAAAGAGTGAAAATCTTATTTGAAAAATGTGCAATTGATATAAATGTGATTTTTTTGTGAAACATGAGAGTGAAATGTAAAATGTAGGTTCTGATTGTGAAATAGTAACCAGAAATGGTGAAATTATAATGTATTAATGTGAAACTGATTTTTTTAGAAAAGAGTGAAATATGTTACTTAAAAAATGTGTAATTGAAATAAATATGATTTTTGTGAAACAGGGCAGTGAAATGTATAATGTAGGTTCTGATTGTGAATTAGTACCAGAAGAAGTGAAATTATAATGTATCAATGTGAAACTGATTTTTTTAAAGAGTGAAAATGTTATTTTAAAAGTTTGTAATTAAAATAGATGTGATTTTTGTGAAACGGGGCAGTGAAATGTAAAATTTAGGTTCTGCATTGTGAAATAGTAACCACGAAAAGTAAAATTATAATGTATCAATGTGAAACCAATTTTTTGAAAAGAGTGAAATAAGTTTTTCAAAAATGTGAAATTGCAAATAGATGTGATTTTCGCAAAACAGAGCAGTGAAATGTAAAATATAGTGGATCATACATTTTGAATTGTGCAATAGTGAGTACTACAAAAAGTGAAATTATAATGTATTTTTGTGAAACTGATTATTTTTGAAATGTGAAATATATGTTAGAATTTAAATGTGGTCGAAAAATATAGAAGACTGGTCTCATTTTAAAGGTTTTAACGCGAGGAGTTCAAAAAAAGTTTCAAAAAATGAATATATGGTTTGAAAGATATGTGTGTTTTAAATTATCCAAGAAGAAAGAAATGCTTGGATATATTGTATGGGAGAAGGGAGGATGATTCTTTCGCACAATCCTCATGCATGCAAAGTACACTGGTGGGGGCCAGCTGTTGAAGAGAGAGAGAGAGAGAGTAAAGGTAGGAAATCCAGAAAAAAATGCAATACAATGATACTTGGACATCACCTTGCCGGTACCTAGCGAAACCGCGCAATTTTACTTTTCGAGGAGGAACCTGGCTACGACAGTGCCCACACCCATCTCCGTGAAGACTTGAGTGCCGCTCCATCAAGTGAGATAGATCAACTTGCTGACACATGTCGGAACTTGTTTTTTTAAGGAACGTCGAATCTTGTTATGTGTGGCATGAGCTGTGCTCGCCAGAATGGGCCAATTCTGTTTTGATTTCCCATGCGAATGTAGGCCATTTTAGCCAGGCCTATTTCTTGCCAGCTGCGAGATGTAGGTCCGGCACGCCTCTGGCGCGAAGCTACTGGCTGCCCTAGTACTGTAGCTATGGAGTGTTTTTCCTGTAGTTTTTATTGAGGATTTCACTGTTGGTAGTGGTGTTTTTATTTTCTCTGGTTTTTCTTTTTTATATTCAGTTTTCTTTACTTCTTTTTCAGTTTTACTGGTTCTCTTTGTTTTTTCTTCCGTTTTTTCAAGACATGTCTACATTCTTTGTATACATCTGGAACATTTATACACATTTAACATTTTTTAGATATATGTTTTGATGTGTATTTTTTCATACAAATTTTGCATTTTCGGTAATACATATAGAAGATTTTTTGTATGCATTTACCTATTTTAAATACAGATTAACTTTTTTCAAATATTTTTTTTGGATAGGTGCTAAATGTTTTCCAAATTCATGTTGAAACATTTATTTGGATGATACAAAACATTTTCTTAAACTAAGTAAAATAAAATTCACATCGTATAAACATTCTTTTGAAATGCCTTAAACATATTTTGAAACTTTTTGAAAAAAAGCAACATACATTGAATGGTACAAAACATTTTTTCTGAATTTCATGAAGATTTTTCAAAAAAATAGATCACGTACATTTGTTTATAATGTAGGACCAAGTCCCAGTTTGCCCCCTCTTCAAAGCACACAAGAACAAGATCCACATCACACATGTGTCGTACAAGAAAATTATGGTAAGATAGACATATATCTGAAACTAACAAGAGGAAATAGATAGTAGGTAGTTCTTCCCAATCCGTAATGGGAGTCGAGGACTTGAGATGTAGATCTTCCCTCTAGACTGGGTTGGACGTTGAGGCCAGATGGCCATCCAAAGAGTTGTTTTGTCCAGGCTCACTAGTGGAAAACGGGGCATTAGTCCCGGTTGGTAAGAGGTCCTTGGGCTAAAAGAAATAATCCTCCCACCAATGCAACTCGTGATTCGATCCACATCACACATGTGTCGTCCAAGAAAATTATGGTAAGATACACATATATCTGAAATTAACAAGAGGAAATAGATAGCAGGTAGTTCTTCCCAATCCCTAATAGGAGTCGAGGACTTGAGATGTAGATCTTCCCTCTGGACTGGGTCAGAGGTTGAGGCCAGATGGCCATCCAAAGAGTTGTTTTGTCCAGGCTCACTAGTGGAAAACAGGGCATTAGTCCCGGTTGGTAAGAGGTCCTTCAGGCTAAAAGAAATAATCCTCCCACCAATGCAACTCATGGGATTCAAACTCAAGACCTCACGTATTGCCTCGCGCATAGCTTACCACCCCACCTACACAACACATGTGACTTTGGATGGGATGCTTTCCTTTTGAACTAGCCTATGAAGGACCTTTAGTCCCGATTGGTAACACCAACCGGTATTAATATAGGACCTTTAGTTAACACCTGGGTACCTGAGTATACATAGGGTCTTCGTTTGAGGTAGTAACCGTGTCTCATATTTTAAAGGTAGTTCAAAGATGAGCTGAGTTCACCTCGGTTTCAATGTCATGTGCACGTGCTCTAGTCATCAGTCCACTTGGCGCTTGGATGTTGATGTAGGATCCAATGGTGATGTCCATGGGGGTGCTCCGCACCAGAATGTTTTGGACTAGGAGGCTTGTGGTTGACGACAATGGCTAATCTCTTCTGATTCCTTGTGCATGTATATACTTTGAACATGTACTCTGCTTCCTTGTTCTAAGTGAATGTGCAATGCTCACGCCAACCATTAGAATATTTTTGTGGCATCAAACTAATGAAGTTACTTCATGTTATATTATATAAAAAATTCCTATTAAATAAGTTTCCTCTAGCCAAGGTGAAAGATCTTTTCTTCGTAGTACCATCCAGCAAGCGCACTTTTTACCGAAGCTAACATGGAACTTTCTGCTCCTGTGTATCGATCTTCATGTTCTTTTGCTTATGTTTTTCATGAACGTCAAACCTGCTAGCTAAGTGCTTCAACTCTTAGTTACCTATATCAACATTCACAAGCTACAACCCCCGCAAAAAAAAAATTCACAAGCTACAAGACATGAGACACACGGGGGGGACCGTAGAAGTTGATAGAGAACGTAATATGATGGAGTTTTAACTCACGAAAATGTAGAGAGAAGAGTATTCCTGCTGTTCTTCTCTGGCTATGAATTTAATTTATGTATGCAAAGCAGCCACGGTGTGCGTGGCGGCTATCGGCGGCGTGGCATCCGCGGCGTCGGTGTTGTGCGGTTGGGGCTGCAGTGTTTGCTGGATTTGGGCACGACCCAGATTGGATGACGTTGTGGTTCTCGAACTTGGTCGGATGCATGGCAGGCTATACGTCATGGGGTCAGCCCTCATGGCATTGATCTGCGGTGCGCTACTTCGGCTGTTGCGGCTGCAATTGTGGCTGTGGTGGTTTGGCCCTAGCAATTTTCG
Source organism: Triticum dicoccoides (assembly GCF_002162155.2). Lineage (NCBI taxonomy): Eukaryota > Viridiplantae > Streptophyta > Magnoliopsida > Poales > Poaceae > Triticum > Triticum dicoccoides. Next base: position 12,268,412 of record NC_041389.1, read on the forward strand.
TCCATCATGGTATCTTCCTGTCGAACATCGACCTTTTCGATCTGGCCGCTGACACGTTCCGGTCTTCCCTGTCAGAGATCTATACAGATTGGCGAATGTCGCCCTAGAGATCCAGATCGAAAAGGCTCCGGTTGCGCGTGCTTATATTATCAGCCAACACGGCTTCGAAAGGGCGCGACGCGAAGCTTCGCTTTATTATCGAAGTCGTGGGACATGTCTAAGTCAAGATTTCCAAGGCGTTGATAGAGCTGGAGAAAGTCATGGCGGCTGCGATTGGAGGTCTTGAAGCGTTGGCGAAAAGATGTACTGGATGCGGTGAAGACTGTGTGCTAGGTATTTGGTGGATTGCAACAGCGGCCTTGGCAAGCGGGGGCGGCGGCACTAGAGGTTTGCAATTTTGGTGGTGCTCCTCGAGTACCGAGTCTCGATTCCCACGGTGAAAACCTAAGATCTGGCCTTCATTGGTTGTACCTGGCAATGACCTTGTTGAAGGCATTGTTTCTTTGGTGAACTTGGACTTTCTCCAGGGTGAAAACTCAAGATCTTCGATCAGGCAACGACAACGCTTATGCATTGTTTCCTTCTTGAAGGCGTTGCTTTTCGGGAACCTTTTTTGTAAGTCGGGCGTTGTCTTTGGTGGTGGCTAGAGGGTTTTTGTTGCTGGTCACTGATCACCATGGCAGGGCTTTTTTCTTCTTTTCTTCTTTCTTGTTTTTTTTGGCTGTGTGTATCTTTGATGTCTTTGGACATCTTGTTGGTACAGAGGCCGGGTATAATTGGTATCTTCGCGATATTAATATATTTCCTTTCTCGAAAAATGCAAAGCAGCCACAATATGTGTAGTTTTCCCATATTTTGAGATAGCTGCAAAAAACCTTCTAATTAGGAAATGGGTGTAATAAAAGGGATTTTCAGGGGCCAAACTGTTAGGGTTCAGTTTTCTATCTCGGGATTGTCCCAGCCGCCAGGTTAAAACTGAATCTATAAGGGCATCTCCAGCCGTTGGCCCCCCAGGAGGCGTCAAAAAGCGCCGCCTGGGAGTGAGCCGGCGCAAAAAATGGCCCTGGGGGCGAGTCGGCCCCCAGGGCCGCCCCTAGGCGCGTATTAAAAAAAGATGAGACGTTCGACGAAGTTATGATAAAAACTAGTTAAATTTCGGCTAAACATGGCAAATTTCGGCGAAATTCGCCATTTTCATGACATTGACCTAATCTAAAAAAGAAAGGGGTTGAAGTCGTCGCCACCATCGTCGTCGTCGTCGGCCTTCTCCTCCTTGACGCGGGCGCCCCTGCTGGACCCGGCGTCGCCATGGCGGACTGGCGGCGGCGCGTCGTCGTCGTCGTCGTCGCTGTCGCGTAGGACGACGACCCCGTCTTCATCGCGGCCGCGTCGGCGCTCTTCGAAGCGGCGCAGTACTCGGCGAAGTACTTCGGCTTCGCCACGGCGTCGGGCAACGGGGGAATGGGTACTCCCCCGGCGCTGAGCCTCCACCCCGATGGCCCGGCACGCATGTCCGGCGGCGCCGGGATGTTCGCCTGGAACAGGAGCCATGACTCCTGTTCGCGGAGCGAACGGCGGCCGAAGCCGTTGGCCGCTGCCTCGTCTCCGGGGAAGCGTTCTGCCATGGCGACGGCGGGGCGGGATGGGCTCGGGAGAGGTAGAGGGAGGGGCAGGAGGGCGGCGCTCGGGAGAGGCAGGGAGAGGGAGGGGTTGGACGGCGGCGAGGGGGGACTGGTCTGGGCACAGGCGAGTGGAGGCCGCTGGCTTTTATAGCCGGGCCGCGCCCGTGTGTACGCGTGTGAGGGAAGGGAGGCGTCGGCGCGCCGCCCCGTGAAGCGCCGCCCGTGAGGAATCAATGGCAAGGCTGACCGGCGGCAGCCTTGCCATTGATTCCCCGCGGGAACCGAGGCCGTTGGGTGAAGACAAGGCGCCGAGTCGCTGACGCGGCTGGCCCGCGTCTTTTTCGCGCCAAAACAGCTCGCCCCGGCGCCCCGGGCGCCCCCCAGCGCGCCGGGTTCGGGCTGGGTCCGCCGGCGCTGTTTTCGGCCCAAGCCGGCGAAAATCGGGCTCCTGGGGGCGTGACTGGGCCGTTTTTTCGGCGCGGGCGCGTAAAAATCGCCTGGGGAGGCCTTCCTCGGGACGCGGCTGGAGATGCCCTAAATCGGGATCCCCTTCACACTCTCATAGTCCCATCCCTCCTCATTTCTAGTCCATTGTCCAAACAACATCTGAACCTAGAAACCCGGGCCTGCCATGGCGGCGGCAGCGGACTGGTCGAGCCTTCAGCAGGACCTCCTCAGCCGTATCTTCCTCCTAATCGCATGCCTCGCCGACCGCGTCAGGGCCTCCACCGCCTGCAAGCACTGGCGGCGCGTTGCGCTGGATGACCCGCCCACGCTTCCCTGGCTCCTCACGCCCTCCACCGCCGGCATCTCCTGCTACCGGATCTTGGGCGGCTTAGACCATCCGCGCCCGGCCATCCCCGGCGAGGTCCACGGGGCGCGTTTCTGCGGCTCCTTTCCCGGCGGCTGGTTCGTGGTCGCGCAACGCCACTGGCGCGCCCACGCCCTGCTCAACCTCCGGTCCGGCGAGCGCGTTCCCCTCCCGGACCGCGTGCGCATCCCCCTGTATCCCGGCGTCCTTAAGTGCCCAATAGTAGTCCGCGTAGCCGCCATGTCCGCCCCGCCATCGTCTGGCGACTGCGTCGTCGCTGCCCTAACGTCAGGCCCGACCACCTTGGCGTTCTGGCGGCCGGGCATCGACTGCTGGTTGCGGGCGCCGACGGGGACGCTCGTTCCGTGCGACGCCCAAGACCTGGCGTACCAAGACGGATGGTTCTGGGCCGTCACCCCCCGGGATCTGCTCGTGTGCTACAAGCCGGAAACCGCCGACGGAGACGGCGCCTCTCTTACCATTCGACATCTCGTCTATGGTCATCCAACGACCCCGACGGCGCCCGGGGAGGCCGTATCCCGCTACCTCTTGCCCTCCGCCTCCGGCGCCCATCTGCTGATGGTGAAGAGGTTGGTCGCGCCGGCGAGAGGCGGCGCCACGTTGCGCTTCGAGGTCTTCAGCCTACACAAGGAACAGGACGGACGGTCGGCTTCCTGGCGCTCCTACCCGATGAGCGGGCGGCTGCTCTTCGTCGGCCGCAGCTGCTCCAAGGCATTCGACACTGGGCACGCCAGCAGCCCGTGCTACATCTACTTCCTCGACGACGTCTACCCTAGGGGTCCGCGCAGCGTCCTTCAGCACAAAGTGTATCCCTGCGTGGACACCGGCGCCTGGTGTTGCTCCCGTCAGGAAATCAAGCGCTGCCTGCCATGCTCGCCTCCCTCCGACAGCTCGCCCTGCATTTGGTACCTTCATTGAGATAGCCAAGCCAAGACAGCAGGTTCATGCATTTTGAGACATCATCAAGATTTATTTCGATCAGCAGGTTCAATCTGAGACTTGATGGAGTAGATTCCCGTTGCTAGTAGTTCCGATCTCGATCAGTTTCCCATCAGTATAATTAGAGCCGGCCGGTGTCTAATATAATGTTGCTCTTATCGCTGCCATCGTCGTCGTCATTGTTGTAATGGGGTTATGGGAAATTGGAAGTTCCATGCCCAACAATTGGCTGTTTGTACTTGATTTGAAGATTGTTTTCGAACTCATTTCATCTATAAATATATATATATATTGTTGTGTCATTGTTGTCGTTGCAATATATAAGCCTAGTTATGGAATGAAATTGGAAGTTCCATATCCATTTTGTTGTATGTACTTAACCTGACGACTGTTTTTCAAGCTCATTTCATCTACAAAATTGATAGGAGTAACTCTTTAGACTTTTGGCACCCAGGGGCATATGCTCCTGGTTTTTAAAATGGGTTTTAAACATATTTTAAAATGTCACAAAATTCTGACAAAATGTTTCGCTCGTACATCTTGACATTATACGTACTCACAAAGTCATTTCGCGAAAAACCGTCAATTTTTGTGTTGCATGTGAAAAAGACAAATTTAGTATTAAAAAGGGCTCTTCAGGAGACATTTCTTTGTCTTCTTTACACATTTCACAGAATATTGAGATGTATGCATCAAATTTTTGTTCGGATTTTTTTTTGACATCTTGACATGTTTTTCCGATGACAGGAGCATATGCTCCCATGTGCCAAAGTGAATTTCCGATATATATACACGCACATACTCGCTGTTTGATTTCTGCGTGCTTCTCATTTTTTTTCTGGCTCTCCTAGCTAGTAGTTAATATTTCAATCATGTAAGAGATATTCTACAGTCAATTCAAATTGAGATTTGAGATTCATCTATAATGCGGAAATAATATTTCCCGTAGTATAGATAATGTGCAACTGCATATTTTATGTGCGTTCAGGGTTTTTTTCGAAAAGGGGGACTCCCCGGCCTCTGCATCAGAACGATGCATACGGCCACCTCAATAAATAAAATAGGTTCAACAAAGTCGTATAGTCTTCAACAAAATAAAAGCAAACTCACCTAGAACCTCGAAGCTAAACCAAGAAAAAACCATAAGCCAAGAAAAAGCCATAAGCCACAACCGGCTGGTAAAATGAAGATAAGAAAACTAATTGCCTATCCTATTACATGACCGCCAACCAAACCGGTTGAAGATATCCCGCACTACCATCTCCCACCGGACAGATCCAGTAACCAAACGCTCCCTGGCCTCCGTCAGAGTGAGTAAGGACCACATACGGATCAGCGCCGTAGCACGGAATACAACCTGCAAAAAATGAATAGTAGTTATCCTGTTAAAAACCAAGTCATTTCTGCAGTTCCAAATTGCCCATAACAACGCATACACTCCTACACGAATATGCCTAGCTGTATCGGACTCTATCCCATCCAGCCATGTTCCAAATAACGACCCAACCGTACTCGGAGGAGTGATGTTAAAAGCAATTTGCACAGAGCGCCACAGAATTCTCGCCAAAGGACAATCAAGGAAGAGATGCTTAATGGTCTAATCATGATCACAGAAGCTACACCTAGTAGATCCAGTCCAATTGCGCTTGACCAAGTTGTCCTTTGTTAAAATTACCTGTTTATGGACAAACCACATAAACACTTTAATTTTCAAAGGCACATGTACTTTCCACACATGTTTGGTACTAGGAATAATAGTGGAGTTGATGACATCGTTGTACATCGACTTTACAGTAAATTGTCCATTCCTAGTAAGCTTCCAACAAAGCTGATCGGGCTGCTGAGCTAGCTGAACTTCCATCAGTCTACGCACCAGATGGAGCCAAGCTTCCCATCTCTCACCAACAAGCACCCGCCGAAACTGAATATTAAGGGGAGTGGACTGCATAATCGTTGCAACTAGCACATCACGTCGCTGGACAATACGATACAGGGTTGGGTACTGTATTGCTAATGGTGTATCACCCAGCCAATTGTCCTCCCAGAAACGTGTGTCATTGCCATCACCGATGATAAACTTTGTTCTATTAAAGAAGGTTGCCTTGACTCTCATAAGCCCCTTCCAAAACGGTGAATTAGATGGTCTCACTGTCACCTGTGACAAAGTTTTGGACTGCAGGTACTTGTTACGAAGAATCTACGCCCATGTTGCATCAGTCGGACCCGAAAGCTTGTACAGCCACTTACTAAGCAGGCATCTGATCTTGACCTCAATATTTTCGATACCCAGCCCCCCTTGGTCCTTTGGTCGACAAATGACATCCCACTTGGCGAGTCTATACTTTCTCTTAAGTTCATCACTCTGCCAAAAGAATCTTGATCGGTAGAAGTCTAGTCTTTTCCTAACCCCAACTGGAACCTCAAAGAAAGATAGTAGGAACATCGGCATACTCGTGAGCACCGAATTAATAAGAATTAACCGGCCTCCATATGACAGAAGTTTGCCCTTCCAGCAGCATGTAGCACAAGTTGTATGAGACGACCTTTAATTTGTTCGCTTCTGTGTATCTTTTTGCAAGTCTTTGCTCAGCTGAATGCATGGTTTATGTGTGTTAGCGGAATATACTTATTATATGTCTCTGGCAGAAATACATGTGGATGCATGCTAGTCTTCCAATACTAATCATGTGACCTCATTTCAGTGGAAATGGTTAAGACGCATTTTCCTTATCAAAAACCTCTCCTTTCATCTAATACTAACTAGTGCCAAAAAAAGCACGGCGCCACGCCGCGCTTGTAGCGGAGCCCTTGAATTTTTGGTGCTCATTTGGTTAAAGAACAGAATATCGAGTGGAGAGAAGAGGTTGATTGACTGACAAATTATTATTTGTCAAATAGTTTCAAGAACGCAACTGAACAAATAATTTTGTGAAACAAAAGAATTATATAATACTAATGACTGTAGCCAAGGAAAGTAGTGTTACATGATCACAGTTGTAGGCCTTGCGAGATATAATCTTAGCTTTGATATTCCACTTTATAAGATATTTAGAATGACAAAGCAAAATCAATAATTTAAGCACAACTTGTATTGTATCTACGATCTAGAAAAGAAAGCTATTCCGCATGCAATTTTCTCTTCATCATGATATGAGGAAGTAGCAATACATGTGGATGCATGCCAGTCTTCCAATACTAATCATTTGATCTCATTTCAGTGGAAATGGTTAATTAAGATGCCTTTTCCTTATCATTGATTCCACATAAACTGTTGTCACCATCGTGTTGCCTGGACTGGGCCTCTAGTGAACATCTTTAGCCAGTGGAGAAGTGTGCATTTTTAGGAGTAAGAGGGTCAAACTACATGTGGTCACGCGATTGAGAAGCTATTATACGGGGCCATATTGATGAAATAGAACGGACCTGTGTATAGCTGGTCGGACACTTGCACAACTTCATGACTATGGTCATGACAAGCAGAGAAAG
>NC_041389.1:12275518-12280214 GCF_002162155.2 Triticum dicoccoides
ATTTATATTTTTGCGGAAAAACTTTCAATCTATTCATCTTCAATCATGGCAGTACAACGAATACCAGAAATAAAAATTACATCCAGATTCGTAGACCACCTAGCGACGACTACAAGCACCGAAGCGAGCCGAAGGCGCGCCGCCGTCATCGCCCCTCCATTGCCGGAGCCGGGCACAACTTGTTGTAGTAGACAGTCGGGAAGTCGTCGTGCTAAGGCCCCATAGGACCAGCACCCCAGAACAGCAACCGCCGCCGATGAAAAATAACGTAGATCGGAAGGATCCAAACCGAAGACACACGAACGTAGACGAACAACGACGAGATCCGAGCAAATCCATCAAAGATAGATCTGCCGGAGACACACACATATATATATATATATTACTAGGGGGGTTCAACTGAAGTTTGAGTGTTACAGAGTTACAAGGGTGCATCGTTGCGTAAGTATATGTATCAGCGACATGACATAGCGTGTGCCTTTTGACTAGGATATGGAAACCTATGAGTCCAATGAGTGAAATCATCAAAAACAATTACGAACAGTCAAACTAGAGGGGCCCGACTCATTGCGGGAGACCTTGGCGTTATGTGACTCCCAACTATTCCATAGTATGGCGAGTAGGGCAGTCGTCCAAATGTGCAAATTGAGCCTCAGGGAGTAGCAACATCCCAAAGCATGTGCACTGAATCTGGAGCGTCGGCAGAGAATGAACATGTGTAGTGCGTCTTCCACGAGCGCGGAGCATCTTGGGACGATGTTGTTTTTTCGCAAGTGCTTGTGCAAAAAGATTCGCCTCGGTGTTGAGCTTGTCGCGGGAAGTGCAGACAAGCGAAGATCTTGGCTTTGTTCGGAGCTTCGGAAGAACAAATTAGGAGAGCATTGTGGTCAACCTCCTCCTCGTGCATGAGTTGAGCATATGCTTCTTTGGTGGAGAAGTCGAGCCCATGGTTGAGGAATCTGAAGTTGGGCCGGTTCTCAAGGAAGAAGTCCTGCAACCGAGAGAGCAACAGATCCAACTACATAGTAGCAACATGGGTTAGGCGATTTTGCAGGTTAGTAAGTAAACCATTATGCAGTACATGTGAGACTACGGCGGCAGTGTTTGTAGAGTGGTTAAAAAGGTTAAGGAATTGGAGTTCCCAAGGGATTTGTTTGGAGGGAAAGGACTTACAAGAACACAATGGCCAGCACATCCAACTTTGGAGCGGCCTCGTTACGAGATGGTATGTAGTGTCTCCTTTATTGATACGAAAACAAAAACATGGGGTGGATACAAATGTGTGGCTTCCACAATGCCCGCACGATAGATAAATATGATTGAAATTACCATGTACATCTACCCTAGAAAAATCGTTATTACATCATAAATATTATGAAATGAAAAAGTGAGAGTTCAATTTTAAAAGGAAAAAAAATGTTGAATAACGGTGGCCAACAGTTGAAGAGAAAACAAGTGGTTCAGTGACCTATTGCAATCAAGTTTTTGTTGACCATAAAAAATGTTCTAGTGTAACACATATTCAGAGTGTAACACTAACCCATTCACTAAAAAAACATCAGAAAAATAAAAATGTATATAAATAATTTTTGTATTTGCAACATAAATAGTGCTTGGCCACAAGTGCTAGCAGTGTCAAAGAGTTTTGAGGATAGACAAATGTATGGATATAAAGATCAATGTATGTCAAAATTGACTAATATTGATTGTTTATGTTTTTTCGTTAATTGGAATTTATTGAGAAACTTGCCAATTGATGATAACATAAGTTATGACGAAGGGTCAAGAAGTTCTCTCAAAACGGTTCCTTCCTAATTCCCACACCCTCCGTGTCATTAACATGGATTAGTTAGTAATGGTTCGATTCCTCTAACTGAACATGTAACTTTATATCTTCCATAGGGTGAAATTCGTTGTTGGGGATGGAACAACAACAAGGTTTTGGGAGGATACTTGGCTAGGAGAGACACCGCTAGCCCTACAGTACCCTACCCTGTATGACATTGTGCAACGTAAGGAGGATTACGTGGCTACAATATTACAGACGGTACCTTTGAATATCCAGTTCTGGCGGGCTTTAGTAGGGGAACGATGGATTTCCTGGCTACATTTAGTGCAGCAGTTGATGGACGTTTAGCTCGCAGCCCAAGCAGACATCGTGCACTGGAAGTTGACGGGGAATAGAGTGTTTACGGTTAAATCTATGTACCTTGACCTTATTAATTCTGGCCCAATCCCAAGATCGATACACTTTTGGAAAATTAAGGTGCCTCTGCGCATCAAAATTTTCATGTGGTTTGTGCATAAGCAGGTCATTCTTACCAAATATAACTTACTAAAGCCACGATGGGTCAGTAGTTCACAATGCTGCTTTTGTGTTCATGACGAAACAATACAACATTTATTCATTGATTGCCCTCTCGCAAAGTTACTTTGGCGATCTATCCGTACAACTTTTAATATAACACCTCCATCTAGCATAGATGCGTTGTTTGGGACGTGGCTAAATGGAGTGCAACCGGACATTGCGTCAAATATTCGGATTGGAATATGCGCACTTCTTTGGGCTATATGGAACTGCAGGAATGATTTGATTTTTAAAAGAATGCATATTCTAAACTTCTTGCAGGTTATTTTCAGAGCTACGACATGAATCTGTTCGTGGTTGCTACTCACTCCTACGGCCTCCAGGGGGCATTTGGCTACTGGGTGCAACCGATGGGAGATGGTAGCACGGACTATCTTCAACCGGTTTGGATGGCGGTCGCATAATAGGATAGGTCCTTGATGTCAACTGCATCTAGCCGGTTGTGGCTTTGCTTTTTTATTATCTTTGTTAATTTTGTACTCCTGATGTGAGTTGTACTTTAGATACCAGACTTTGTTTTCGTCGAACCTTTTTAATAATATGGCTGCATGCATCTTTCGGATGCAGAGGCCGGGGGTAATCCTCCTTTTCAAAAAATGTAACTTTATATCTCATAATTATTGAATTCCCAATCCTCTAGTTAATTACTTCCAACCAAAGGAGTTGTTTGTAATGATTTGATTCCTCTAACTCACTTTATATATTAAATGGCAAGATACTAATAACAAGTTGATACCAAGTAAACCCAATCTTTTCGCAAAAAAAAAGTAAACCCAATCTTTAAAAGAATACAATGTGAAGAGCTAGTTGAGACATCAAGGATGCACACAACCAAAGTATTAATAAACAACAATGGACATGACCTAATAATCATGCCAAAGCAATCAATGACATGTGGCAACAAAACCAGAAGATCAACCACTTCCATTGACAGAACATCTATTCCAAGGAATGCCACACCACAGGTTTTCACCCTCAATAGAAGTTCTAACCAATCTCTATGTAATGCCTTTAATAATGGGACAACATGTAATCATCGACATTGCCAAGTGCAACAAATGAGGTCAGAGAAAGTGTTTTCACCACAGAGAGCGAGAGTCGGTACTCATAGAACACCACTGAACCAAAGACACAATGTGTTGCCGAGCAAACATGCCCATGCCATCAGAACATTAACAACATGAAATACGAGTCGGATGTCCATGCGTCATATTACCTACCTTACCAGAGGACCAATAGGTCTGTAGGACATGCTGGGGCACCTTTAAGACCAAAGTAAACAAACAAGTCCACCGGTTGAGCCAACAAACAAGATGGCATGGTCATAGTAGCGCCTGTCATACTATGGCCATATTGGAAATAGTCGTCCATGTGGCCTTGCCACGAGACCAAAATCATGTATGTGCAAAACATGCGGCCAGACAGCGCTCGCAACCATCTCCATTTACCTCCATCAAGCATTCCACCAACATCGATCTCGCGGACTAGCAGACACCAAGAGGAAAGCATCCCACCCAGATTACGTAGGCCACACAGGGCACCATGGATTAGGGGCGAGAATCATGATCTCCAATGGTGTTGGATCGTCGTGTAAAGGATGCGATGCCACATGAACCTCCAAAGGAGAACAAAGCTTACTGCACATGCGCCCTCACAGAGATGGTCATCAGCCTAGGGTCACTCCATTCGGAGCGGTGGTTTCGTCGTGTGCACATACGAGTTTAGAGGCACCTAAGATGCGGCTCGCAACACAAGGCTGCAAATTTGTATTTCGGAACCAGGAATATGTACCACCTCTACAAATAATTATTGTTGGTAGGAAATGGGGTCCATGGAGAGAATGAAGCCTCGTCACCGCTATAGTCTCCATGGGGTTTTCCCAATAGCATCCTTGGTGGCACCGAGGAAAGCATGCTTGGAGGTGGGGGAGTAAACTGGAGGTCATGGACGCAACATGTGTCGCCTAGGAGGGTGACGTGGGGACGATCTAGCTTTTCCGGAGCCAACTCATGGGAGATGTTCCTCCTGATTCCTCTGTACATTTTTTCATTCCGATTTCAACCAATAGTTACTTCTCCGTTTTTTATGTCTGGTAGAATTTCAAGAGGTATTGCCTCCTCCAATGAACCAAATGACTAAGGAGTATGGATATGGAAGTATTCAAAAGAAAAAAAACATGATGGTGTAGTATCAATTAGGTGTCTAAAGGGGGTGGTGAATAGACTACAACAAAATTAACCCCTTTTAATTGGAAATTTTAAGATAAGTACCCCTAATTATCTACAACACCCTAAGCATGCAAATCTACGGAAATAGAGGAGAAGCAAA
>NC_041389.1:12280805-12303036 GCF_002162155.2 Triticum dicoccoides
ATTTTTCCCAAGGTTCGGAATGATGGAAAATTTATTCACGACAATGGCCGGCAGGCGGTTACTCAATGCTGTAAAAAATATACTGATAAGTGGCAGCAGTGGTGAATTTAATTCCAACACTCACGTTGTTCTTGTGGAGCTGACAGATACATATTCTCAGTATGTTACAACATTCGAAGAATAGCAGGTCCAAAGCTACATGGTATGTGAACTTTGCTTCTGTACACCCCCTTAAATAAATTAACGGTGGAGATTAAAACACACCCGTTCAATCAAAATGGGTAATATATCCCATTAAATATTAAATGCTAGAGCGGTTTCATAGAGCTATGACCCTTGATTACGATTATTGTTGAGTGAATTTCGTGAGTGCCTATCTCTAATCAGCTCTATCTCAAGAAAACTGAGTTGGCTGGGATCTTCTACAGCAGCCTGCCGGTGGCTGGATTTCACAACAGATTACATACATCAGTAGACTTCTCGTTGTGATATTTTTCATGTCCTTGCTACCCCTTTTTTTACGAAAAGGAGGGAGTACCCTCAGCCTCCACATCATGTGAATGCATGTAGTCAATATGGCTCTGCCCCATCTAGATATGTCCGAATATTAGTCCTTCCTGTTGGATTTGCTTGCAAGCCTGAAGTAAAGTGTCACTGTTTGAAGATATCAGAACTTCTTTCAACCACATCCAATTTTTTTAGAGCAAACCAATATAATTGGTTTATGTTAGAAACTCTCCACAATTATACCAGTGTGGCTTTTATATATGGCTTGTTGTTAAAGATCTGACATTTCTGAACCTGAATTTCCAGTGATTGCTCCATCAAACATATGAAATAGATCCACTCACATTAGGTACCAATGCATGAATAATTCGTTGGAGTGAATATGTGTTTTGCAGGGTGCGTCAACTTTGTACGGTCCACACACCTTGAGTGCACACATTCAAGAGTTTTAGAAACTTGCCACAGCTATGGTTGCAATTTGCAAACAAGGAGATCCCAGCAACAAAAATCCTACCTCCTGACATGTTGGACAAGCAAATCGGACTGCTGCCAGGCGTCATTCTTGACTCCACTCCTCCTGGTGTTCACTTTGGGGATGTCAGCTCCGACGTCGCAGCAAACTCAGACTTCCGGAAGGGCAGTTCCTGAATGCTATATTCCATTCGGCCTGTCCAAGGAATGATCTTTGAACCGATGTTACCTTCGCGCTCGTTGAGAGGCAAAATGGTGACAACTGGATAACTGTCTACGACGATGATGATTGGTCTTTGCATTTCAAGTTGTCAAGGCCTTCGAAACTCAGTTCGGAGAGCTTTGCGGCGCTAGAGTGGATCATTCCTGAAGATGATGTCCCTGGTGTTTATAGGATGTGGCATTTCGGTGCTTCCATGCCGTTGATAGGGTCGATCGAGCATTTTATAGGTACCTCGCGCGCGTTTGTAGTGTGTTAAGCAATACAATACTTGTGACGATGTCCAAGAACTGCTGCTCTTTATGCTTTTTTGTTACAAGCAAATATATAGCGTGTACGTACATTAGGGAAAATACATCGCATGTTCATATTATACTATCATGTGGACATATCTACTGTTTTGCAATAGCTTAGGCCATTTCAGGATACTGTATGTAGGTCGTGGGTTCACTCGCGCATTACTTCCCGTCTGTTGGTAAAGCCCATCTCCTTTTACCTTATTCCTCAAGAACTGAGTTAGCAATGGATTCGGCAAATTTGGACTCGATTTGTTCCCCCTTGAGACTATATAGTTCAGATTGTACCAGCATGCAGATTGGATGTATATGTTAAGGCTAAGATGCATGCAGATTGGATGCCATGTTCTATGGACATATAACTTATCCATGGTTGACCATTGTTCTCATCATGTGAGGTTTACCGCCTTTGAGCAGTTTGATGGCAAATTCTATGGCAAGATTGTAGATGTAATTCATGGGAAATGGAAAATGGCAGTTCACAGACTGGCACTAGAGTAGCATTTTCAAGCACAATGCTACAAAAGCAGCAAGAGTATGTGAGGTGTTGTAATTTCTTGTATTGGAATGTGAACCTTGTTTTTAAACAACCAAAAATGGACATTTTTGTCATGTATACTTGCATGGTAAAAAAAGATGAGACACCAGACGCGTTTTCTGAGTGAATTGCCATATTGATTGACACGATTTTCCATAAACCACTTGTTGAAAGATGTTTTTCCGTGATCGGTGAGTATGCACTGCACTTGAGCTCATCAGTGATAGACTATGATATGCCGACTCACCTGATCTTGAAAGGTAGTTTGCTTAACATGTAATTTCTCTTCATACCGTGTAATATATATGCATTGTCTTTTGCATGTTGCGGGATAGCATTCTATATTTGCCGGTTGTAAAAACTTTTTTTGCGGGGTTCTTTCACTATGAAATGGAATTGGATTTTCTCTTCGTAATGAGGCAAGGGATGGTATGTTCGAGTCACATGCATATTAAATTGTTCTTTTACACCTTCTACTTGGGTATGGAGAGACGTAGAGCTCCATGCATGGTAGGATCAATGTGGATTCTGACAATTTGATCCAAGAGAGTAGCATTTCAAGCAGTAAGAGTAGCATTTCAAGCACAAGGCTGCAAAAGCAACAAGATTATCTGTGATATGGTAATGTCTTTATCGGAATGTGAACCTTGTTAAGTCAACTGGTAGAAACACTTTTGTCATGCATGCTTACCTGATGAACTGAGACACTACTTCCTTCTTTATCATCTCTTGGACCTTTATTCATCCGATATAAAGAGAACTAGAGCTTCACACATGGTACAATCAACGATGGATTCCAAAAATTTGGTCCTAGAGATGGATAGTAGGAAGAAAGCAATCCAACGGAGTATAGCTAGATAGAGTAATTTTCCACCAGCCGTGTCTGCTCATCTTTTGGATTCCTCCAATACTCTAGACTGTCAGTAGACTGATTTCACATTTGTGAATTACAAGTCTTGAATGCAATCTTGACGGAAGTATTTATACAACGGGTGTTGATGAAATTCTCACCCTTCATGCAATTGACATCCCCTAACCATTTCATGCAGTTTTAACCATTCTTGGCAAGTGGAACGAAAACAGGCAGTAGGATGGTCACATCATTTTACACTTGTAGTGTGTGTATTCTCATGGCAAAAATAGTTTCTTAACGAGTCACTCCATACTCATGTCATGCTTTGGTAACACAAAAACGATATAGCATGTGGAATATTCTGTCCTTTTGTAGATGCCGGTTGGATAATTTTTTGAGTATATATCTTACAGCAAGATGGTGAGGCCAGGCGTACCTGAATTACATTCAATCTTTTGTTTTTATTTTTCTGCGAGAAAACTTCGGATTATTCATCATATATCATGATACTACAAGGAACACTAGAAATAATAAAAATTATATCCTAATCCGTAGACCACCTAGTGACAACTAAAAGCACTGGAGCGAACCGAAGGCTCGCCGCCGTCATCGCCCCTCCTTCACCGGAGTCGGGCAGAACTTGTAGTAGACAGTCGGGAAGTCATCGCGATAAGACCCAACAAGACCAACACACTAGAACACCAACCGCCGGCAATGAAGAGAAGGGGAGATCAGAAGGATCCAATATTTAGACACACGAACGAAGACTGGATCCATGGAGATCCATCAAAGACCAATAACGACCGAATCCCATGAGATTCATCATAGACACAACTCCACACGCCCTCTGGCAACGCTAGATGCATCAGCAGGATGGGGCCTAGGCGGGAGTACCTTGTTCTATCTTCAGAGAGCCGTCGCCGTCACGCCTGCCTGACTAGGACACAAACTAGAATCGATCTCAAAGAAATGCCTAAAGATGGAATAGCAACCCTCCTGTCGGCAAGGGGCAGAGCCATCGAGCCTCCATGGCCCTAAGGCCACCAAGACGAGGCGAACCGGCGGCGGCGTCGGCGAGAGGTCAAAAAACCCTAATGTCCTGTGGACTCGCTACAAGAGATGAAGGGGTACGCACGCTCCACCTGACACGGCTTGTTAGTCTCAGAATTACATTCAATCTATAGTAAGACAATGATTTTAAGTTATTTTTCTTTTCATCCGTTTTCACCAAGATATTCACAGATTTAAAATAGATTCATTTCTCGTAGATTTAAATTAGACAACAATGTGTACATCCTCACAAAAAGGAGACAGTGATGTGTACAGTAATCGTTCTTTTTAAGGTAATAATGTTTTCTATCCCAACTAGAGTAGAATATGTGGCATGAGTTCGAGAAACAGATGGTTCTTGGTCTATAGGTCAATGTTGCAATATTTCATTTGAAACTCCAGAACTGTGGGGATTTGCGTTTGATGGCTCTCAACCCTTTGTGCATTTTGCTCCCTTGGAGATGAATGATGTTTCTTATAGAAGTGTCCACAACCACAATAATCTGACTAGGGTTTCTGGGAAATGTGTTTCTCGGAAATGATGTTTTTTAAATCAGACTAAATTATAGTTTATCTTGGCTGCACGTGAATATACGTGGACCATGCAGATGCATCCGCCTGTATGGCTAAATCTGGCGCAAGTGAAGAATATCCGATTTAGATGACATAAAACTTTCTTGTAGAAAATAACATCATACTTTTTTATGAAAAGGCCTATGGTCATATGTTAAGTATCACAAGTCTTACAAATTCACCCTTGAAGAAAAAATTACATCCAATTCCTTAGGTGTGCCGAAATATTCTTCTTCCTAGAACCACTGGTGGCATTATCTTTTGTACGCCGTGCAGACTGAATACCACTGTGAACTTAGCTAAACAGAGGAATGACATTTTTCCCAGGAGAAAACATCTTCCACGGTGCAATGGCATTGGGTTCTCTCTTTCCAATATGGCCTGCCAAGGGATGGCAAGGTTCAGAATTAGTGCCTTTGCGATCATGGCCACCTGTTTCTGCATTGCACCAAACACGTCAGATAACAGAACCCTGTGAAGGGGTTGTACCTCTGCGGCTGCGGCGCGCATCCAGGCAGTTGGTTGATGGGGTGCCCTGGGCCGCAATGCTGCTTCCATGGTTTTGGATGATACCAAGGCAAGATAGATGTAATTCATGGAACATGGAAAAATGCAGCTGACACTAGGGTAGCATTTTCAGGCTTGGATGATCTCAAGGTTGTAAAAGCAGCAATAGTTTCTTGATATTGTAATCTCCGGTATGGAATGCAAACCTTGTTGCTAAGCCATCTGGTAGAGAAACTTTTTTCATGCATACTTACACTATAAACTGAGACATTTTATAAACGGATCCCGGCACACCTATTCTCTGGAGATCTTTATTTTCATATTTGGGCGGTAAAAGGGAATATTTCTAAGTTATATATGCTTACATCTATTTCCTTCTTTATCAGTATAGTCTCTCGAACCTTTATTGATCTGATATGAAGAGAAGTAGAGCTCCATACATGGTAGGATCTACAATGGATTCCAACAATTTGATCAAGAGATGGATAATTGGAGGAAAGCAACATGAAGTATAGCTAGATAAGGAGCTTTCTCAGCACCCGTGTTTGCTCATCTTTTGGCTTCCTCCAATATTCCAGACTGTTCGATAGAGTGATTTCACACTTGCGAATCGCAAGTCTTGAATACAATCTTGTTGGGACTATTTATACAATGGACGCCGACGAATTTCTCATCCTTCTTCATGCAGTTGACATCCCTTGCCCATTTCATGCAGTTTTAACCATTTTTCACAAGTGAAGATGAATACAAGCGGTAGGATGGTCACATGATTTTGCACTTGCAATGTGTGTATTCACATGATAAAACAGTTTCTGGATGACTTGCTCCATACTCATGTCATGCTTTGGTAACACAAAAACAACATAGCATGTGGAATATTTCGTCCTTTTGTAAGATGTCGTTTAGATAAAAAAATTAGGGGGTTTGGATAAGATTTTGAGTATGTGTATCTTGCAGGAAGATGGAGAGGCCAGGCGTAACATCTTTCCATCATCTAAAAAGTTAACTCTTAAACGTACCCACTTACCTTTTGAATTTGGATGTCAGGGGTCATGAATTCAAATATGCTTTCTTCTAAATTAAATTCAGTATATGGATATCCTAGAATATCAGAGGCAGACAAGAGACCATACTAAAAATTTGCCTTTTTATGCATTTTCACTAAGATATTCATAGAGTTAAAATAGAGTTATTTCTCGTAGATTTAAATTATATAATGGTGTGTACACCCTTGCAATTAAAGGAGACAGTGATGTGTGCAGTAATCGTTGTTTTTAAGCTAATAATGTTTTCTGTCCCAACTAGTCTGTTGCATAAGTGCGAGAAACAAATTATTCTTGGTCTGTAGGGCTATGTTGCAATATTGTGTTTGAAACTCCAGAACTGTGGTGATTTGCACTTGTCAGCTCACAATCCTTCGTACATTTTGCTCCCTTACATGAATGATGGTTTTAATACAAGTGTCCATGACCACAGCAATCTGACTAGGGACTGTCCGCATTGCGATTATTAGAGCAGCATGCTAATTAAGTAGATTAAATTAGTTTATCTCAGCTGTACGCGGACATACATGCACCATGTGGATGTGTCCGCCTGCATGGCTAAATCTGGCGCACCTAAAGAATGCCTGATTTAGATGACATTAAACTTTCTTGTAAAACAACAACACCATCTTATTATTTTTGCGACATAACAACATCATATTGACACACCCGAATAGTCCAACTACGATTAATGGACACATAACGATTCTACAAAAACAGCTCTTCAAAATTCATTATTTGTGCTAAGCTCATGCCATACATACATCCTAGGATCGACGGCAGGTTCTAAAGCTAGTAGGCATGTACATACATCGGTTGTGTATACACGAGTGCAGGATGACACCGCCAATCCAAATATTTGAACTGCCGAGTAAATAGCCTATGTGCAACAAGCACTCCGTGGCACGTGGTTGCATCTTCTATCTAAAGATTTGACATGTCGTGTAAGAATAACCTTTCCGCTAAGAACACTAGCTCCTCATCTCTTGTTTTTCTTTAATATTCCAGAGTTCTTGGTTGATTGATTCGGCATACACGAAAGTCTTGAACAAGCTAAACCTGAACGGGGGTATTTATAAGTTGGACATCATGGAATTCCTACTGTTCCTCATGCAATTGACATTGAACTACTCATTCATGAAGTTTCCAGACTATTTTTTTCTTCTCCTTTTGTAAGGAAACAAAACATGAAGATATAATGATCACATGATTTTGCAGCATTCACTCGCATGATAAAAGAGACGATAAAACAGTCCTTGAATGATTTGATCAACACTTATCACACACTTTGCTAACAAAAAATGCATATAGCCCTATAAATACCGACCTGCCTTCTTCGACAAAGAAAATATACCCAGGTCCAAAAGAAAAATCGCGTCTGTGAAGACTAGAATTGCATGTAGATAGGTTCACTTTTTTTTTCCAGATCTGTAAGATAGGTTCACTTGCATTGCATGTCCCTATTTGTGTTTCACAGAATACAACTTCTTTATTTGTGGCATTGGCCTTGTTCACTAGAAGTTATCAAATTCTTTTTTGAGTGACATGGACTAGCAAAAAAAGTGACAATGATGTGTACAATAATAATTCCTTTTAAGCTAAAATAATGGTTTCTATCCCAACTAGAGTCGTCCCCGCATAATATGTTGCATGAGTGCGAGAAACAGATGGCTCTTGGTCTGTAGGGTCAAGTTGCAATATTTCATTTGAAACTCCAGAACTGTGGTGATCTGCGTTTGTTGGCTCTCAACCCTTGGTACATTTTGGTTTTGCTACCTTGGACATAAATGATGTTTTTTAGAAAAGTGTCCACAACCACAACAATCTGACTAGGGTTAGGCGGACACATCGTATGCATTGCGATTATTAGAGCAACACACTAATCAAAGCAGACTAAATTACTTTATCTTGGCTGCACAGGGATATAATTAAGGGGAACATGCAGACACTTTGGCCTGCATGGCTAAACCTGACGCACGTGAAGAATATTCGATTTAGATGACAAATAATACTTTCTTGTAAAAAGTAGCAACACTCATTTTTTTCAAAAGGACTAAAGCTATATCGTGTGCAGCAATAAGTAACCTCACCTGGATTTATGATGAACCTGTCTTGTGCCTACCTTCTGAAGGAGGAGGAGAAGAAGAAGAAGAATGACCCTGGCAGCCTAGCTACGCCCTTGGGTGTGGGCACATGCATTTTTTTTTGTTAGCTAAATGTGTGATGAGTATTGAGCAAGTCATTCTAAAACCGTCTTACCATCTCTTTTATCATACAAGAGTATACACTGCAGAATCATGTGATCGTTCTATTTCCATGTTTCGTTTCCTCTTACAAAACGAGAAGAAAAAAAATAGACTGAACCTTTCATGAAATGAGGTCCGCATGAGGAACAAAAGGAATTCCATGATGCCGAACTTATAAATACCCCTGTATAGGTGTAGCTTGTTCAAGACTTATTTACAGATGCCATATCAGTCAACCGAGTACCATGAAATATTGGAGAAAAACAAGAGATGAGGAGCCAGTGTTCGTAGCCATGCTTGATCCTGTCCTCCCAAGTCGCTCGATCTAGTCAAGAGGAGGTTGTTTTGTTCGTCATCGATCCCATCCTTCACCTCGCTCAAAACCTATCCTGGCTGCCAGCAGGAGCGCAAGGGGCCAACATCCAGAAGGAGTGGTGCACGGGCCGACGGCCAGCAGTAGCAGCCATGCATTCGGAGCGGCACGCGGCAGTGGCAGCGACGCTCGCCGGCGAGCAAACCTCGGCCTCGGTGGGTGATGCGGTAGAGTTTTAGTGTTCAGAGAAAAGGCTAGCAGACACAAATGGTTCTTGTTTTTTTATTTTAGTGAGAATGCCTTGAAACTCTACAATGACATTCTCATGTAATTTGTTACATATTTGACAAGATATTTTGAGGTAGTTAGCTTCAATCTAAGTACCCATGAAAGTGATAACATTACGGGACAGTCTGCTCACCAAAATAAGGACATGCCACTGCAGGATCTTCTAGAAACAATTAAACTAAATCTTCATTCAGGTATGTTCTTAGGTTGTTTCTATTTAAATATTTTTTGCACTTCTCTTTTATATGGTTATTATATTTAGGATTATAGTATAAAAGTAGGACTTGTGTGCATTTTAGTGTATATGGATTACTTTAGTTTTGCATCGAATTTTTTTTATGCTTTTGGATGGTCCCACCCCAAAAGTGTTCCGTCCTAAAGTAAGTATGCATGACAAGAGTGGCTTGCGAAGTACCATGTGGGTAATAAACAACATGGTTCGCATTCAGATATACAACAATGCAAATATTGTTGTTTTCACTAAGCACTAAAGTCGTAGAGCTTCAAGGTTGACGACCAAAAACATATTCTTCTTAATGAGACATAAGGGGTGCAAATATGGTGTTTGATCCCTATGGACTGGGACAACGACCTCATGAGCATCAAACCACATGTTTAAGGTGGCACCTGAAACATCATGCATATGGATGGGCAAGGACTTCTTTCTTAAACACAGACAGACGCGGACGCTCATACATTCATCCCTATGAAAGCATATGCATGCACATCCTACCCCTACGAGCACCTCCGAGACACTGAGACGGCACATCATCTTGAGAGCGATGAAGTCGCCACAGACGCCATAGTAGTCGAATGGAACATCTTCACATCTTCTCTCACTGAACGCACATCTCTGAAAGGACTGAATAAATCCAGAAAAATACGACCACCAATGACAAGTCTAGAACTTGAACCCTAGTGGGTTGGTTCCACCACAAGGAACCTATATATCTGGCTACGCTCAGCTCACGGTAGATGACAAGTCTAGAACTTGACAGTTTAGGCTGGTGACTTTGCTCCATGTTTCCTAGTGTAGTTGGGCTAATCCGGTGCTTCAATATGATGTTATTTTTAGGAAGAGGATTTAGAGCACTCGGGTGCTCCACCCCCTATATGATTATTAAATTCAAAAACAAACCTGGGAAAATTTAAAAAATCTAGAATTTTGGGATATCAAACCTAGGTGCCCAATGTACTTCCGTGTGAACTTTCATGAAAAAAATACCCAAATATGTATTGACGGTGAAAAAGACAAAAAAATTCCATGTATAGAAAAAATTGGTTTGATATATTTTAGTTCCAACTGTATTTTCTTCGCCACTGACGTTTCCTGATATTTTACTTTTTGAAGAAAACTTCACTCGGGAGTAAATTGGGCACGCAAGCTTGATACCCCCAAGTCCATGTTGGAAATATTAGCACCTTATCAATTAATCTAATCCACGAGTAAACAATAAGCATGGTAACCATAGTATGCATCTCATACCGATACCTAAGCATGTGAGCACGGACAATACATGGAATCGAAACATCTATGAACACATCATATACGGCTAGCACATGAACGAGTAAATGAGGAATGAACAAATCCTACCCTCCGATTGGCCAGGCCAATGCGGTGGCGGCAGCTACAGCCTCGGCGTCGTCTGTGGCCTTCTTCTTGGCAGCGACATTGTAGACCATGGTGTCGATGCAGGGGAAGTAGTGGAAGCATAGGAGGGTGGAGACAGGGACGAATCAGGAGTAGTCACGTCGAGAAACTTCCCAAAAATCTTATTGTCGCTCTCCCGGGCAAGATCTCGAACGACAGGGTCCCGGAGGCACCTGCTCTCCTGACGAACTGTGCACGCAGTTGTCAAAATGGGATCGCCAAAAGCAGCACGTAGAGAGGAACAGTAGATGTGGCTAGACGAGGAGCCCTGCCTCGAGATATGCGGGAATCGATTCCTTCAAAAGACCGGGGTGATCTATGACACCTTGGATGTAGTCTGGCATTGGAGCTTGGCTGCAAGAAGACACTAATGCACGGGGAAAACTTCGAACCTAAGGTGTGGCGTAAACATAACAAGGCATTGATAAAGGTCGAGAGCTTAAAAGGGATCCTCGGATGTCCGACATGGGGACTCTTTGGATACACCTGGACGATCCTCGAGATCAGAATTGAGAATATATGTTGAATCAGCTTTCAAGACTAACGACCGAAGATTAATCAGTACGGAAGAACCGAGCGTCTCCGACTTAAAGACCGGTTCAGGGGGTACTCACCATGTCTTCTCCTGGACAGGAGGGTCGGGCTGAGGACCCCCGTGCTGGTTAATTATTGGGCCTCTTTGGGAAACCCATGATGTATACAAAGAAGATTCCGCAAGACTTGACGCACAAGACAAGGACTCTTCTAAATCCTTGGCCTCAGGTGTATTATATAAACCAAGGCTAGGCTATTCAATAGATCGTCTCATATTCATTAGAATCTTACACAACAATCTCGTGATAGATACATGTACTCTCAACAATACCCCATATCAATACATTCAAAATCAGGAAGTAGGGTATTATCTCTATGAGAGAGCCCGAACTGGGAAAAATCTTTGTGTTCATGTTACCATCATTTCAAGACACCTAGATGAGGACCCCTACCTCGAGGTATGTCAGAATTGACTCTGACACCGTCGTCTCTCTCTCTCTCTCTCTCTCTCTCTCTCTCTCTCTCTCTCTCTCTCTCTCTCTCTTAGTGCCTACACACACACGCATCAGGCCAGGAGGCTCTCCTGCCTCGCGGCCAACCTGACACTTAGTCTTCACTCCGGCCGGTGAGCTCCTCACCTCCGGCTACTACTCCACCACTGGCCACCGACCTTTGCTCCACCTGCCGCCCCTCCGGCCACTGGAAACCCTAATGGGATCTACGGTAAGAGGAAAGGGGAAATCTCGCTGGAGCTATTGAATAGAGGAGGCACGCAGGCGAATTTTGGTCAGTCTAGGTTGATGCAGGGACCGTTGTCGATGCAATGGCGAAGGTTAACGGCGGCAGCAGAGCTCGGGCACTGAGGCATCGTGAGGTAGAAGATAGAGACGAGGAGGAAAGGGGGAAAGTGAAAAGGGACCCCTGGCCCTATTTATAAGGTTGGAAGGATAAGTGGCATGCGCGGGAATCGAGGAGGCTAAAGAAATGGATATGTGACAGCACAGACGCCTTGATTTTCGGAGGTTCATTAAAAGAGAAGGTATATTAAGGTTTGGGCCTTGTGTGAAATTAATGACAGGTGATGTCACGACGGGTTACCACAATCCTAGGATATGACATCGTGGCGGGTTACAAGATCTCGCAAGAACAAATGAGGAAGGATTTTTCTAAGAGTTTAAGATTGATATGAACAAGTTCACATCAACCTGTGGCCTAATGTTGGGGATATAACTATTGGGTATGACCCGCCCAGGAGGGGCCGGGTCATACCACTGGAGGTTCGTAATGACAAGGCCCATGAAGATGGCGGTTCACGAAGCAAGCTTACTGAAGGCCCAAGACCCAAAGGCGACTTGAGGCCCACGGGCGTAAACCGCCATATGTTAACTTGTATGTTAAGGAAAGTGTAGATTCTGTCACCGAGCCGGACACGTTGTGTATGAGCCGGCCGGGACTTTGTAGGCCGCCGGGCATCAGCCTATGTACATAAAGGGGTGACCCCGTGGTGGTTTAGGACAAGAAAGAAGAGATCAAGAACTAGGTCAAGCGTATTTGCTCCCTGGTAATCGAAGCTCAAGCAATACAACCCTAAACTGGAGTAGGCCTTTACCTTGCGAGGGCCTGAACCAGTATAAACTCTCTGTGTCCCTTCTCCCGTTTTAACCCCTTCAAGTTAACTACGTTGCGATGGCTCCACACCTAAGTCCTCCTGCTAGGGCATCTGACGTGATAATTCCATGACAGGTACTGAACCCTGAGGTGCGCTTACGTGCAGGTCATTAACACTCGCTATTTTGGCTGATTCTAGCCCGTTTCGTGGACTATTACTCACCATTTCAGGGTCCCGGAGCGATTTTTATAGTTGTTGAAGCCCAAGGTGCGATACGTGTTGTTCATCAATACTCGCCATTTTGGCCGATTCTGGCCCGTTTCATGGGCTATTACTCATCGATTTGGGGTTCCGGGCCGATTTTTATGGTTACTGAACCCCAATGTGCGCTTACGTGCATGTCATTAGCACTAGCAGTTTTGGCCGATTATAGCCCGTTTCGTGGACTATTACTCACCATTTTGGGGTCCCAGAGTGATTTTTATGGTTGCTGAAGCCCAAGGTGCGATACGTGTCATTCATCAACACTCGCCATTTTGGCCGATTCTGGCCCGTTTCATGGGCTATTACTCATCGATTTGGGGTTTCGGAGCGATTTTTATGGTTACTGAACCCCATTGTGCGCTTACGTGCATGTCATTAGCACTCGTAGTTTTGGCCGATTCTCGCCCATTTCGTGGACTATTACTCACTGTTTTGGGGTCCCAAAGCGATTTTAATGGTTGCTGAACCCCAAGATGCGCGTACGTGTCATTCATCAACACACACCGTTTTGCCCGACTCTGGCCTGTTTCATGGGCTATTACTCACCGATTTGAGGTCCCAGAGCGATTTTTATGGTTACCGAACCCCACGGTGCGCTTACATGTCGGTCATCATAACTCGCCGTTTTGCCAGAGTCTGGCCTGTTTCATGGGCTATTACTCACCATTCTAGGGTCCTGGTGCGATTTTCATAGTTTTTAAACACCAATGTGCGATTACGTGTAGGTCATCAACACTCGCTATTTTGGTTGATTCTGGCCCGTTTCGTGGACTATTACTCACCATTTTGGGGTCCCGGAGCGATTTTTATGGTTGCTAAACCCCAAGGTGCGCTTACGTATTGGTCATCAACACTCGCAGTTTTGGCTGATTCTAGCCCGTTTCATGGGCTATTACTTACAGATTTGGGGTCCCGGAGCGATCTTTATGGTTACTGAACCCCAAGGTGCGCTTACATGTCATGGTCATTAACACTCGCAGTTTTGGCCGATTCTGGCGCGATTTCCTTGATTGACGATCCCCGGAGTGCGTTTACATGCCATTCATCAACATTCGCTGTCTTTGCCGATTCTCACCCGTTTTCTGGACTATTACTCACCATTTTGGGATCCCGGAGCGATTTCCATGGTTATTAACCCCCAAGGTGCGCTTACGTGCTCATCATTAACATTTGTAGTTTTGGCCGATTCTGGCTCGTTTCGTCGACTATTAGTCACCGTTTTGGGGACGCAGAGCGATTTCCATGGTTGGTGAACCGCAAGGTGCACTTACATGTCGTTGATCAACACTCACCGTTTTGGCCGATTCTGGCCCGTTTCATGGGCTATTACTGACCGTTTTGGGGTCCCGGAGGGATTTCCATGGTTACTGAACCCTAAGGTGCGCTTACATGCAGGTCATCGACACTCGCCGTTTTGGCTGATTCTGCCCCATCTCATGGGCTATTGCTCACCGTTTTGAGGTCCTGGAGCGATTTCCATGATTGATGATCCCCGTGGTGCGCTTACGTGTCATTCATCAACATTCGCCGTTTTGGTCGATTCTGACCCATTTTGTGGACTATTACTCACCGTTTTGGGGTGCCCAAGCGATTTCCATGGTTACTGAACCCGGGGTGCGCTTACGTGCAGGTTATTAACACTCGCCGTTTTGGCCGATTATGGCCTGTTTCATGGACTATTACTCACTGTTTTGGGTTCCGGAGCGATTTTCATGGTTGCTGAACCCCAAGGTGCACTTATGTGTTGTTCATCAACACTCACAATTTTGGGGTCCGTAGAAATTTCCATGGTTACTGAACCCCAAGGTGCGCTTATGTGCAGGTCATTAACACTCGCCCTTTCGGCCGACTCTGGCCCATTTCGTGGACTATTACTCACCGTTTGGGGGTCTCGAAGCGCTTTTTATGGTTTCTGAACCCCAAGGTGCGCTTACGTGTCATTCATCAACACTCGCCATTTTGTCCGATTCTGTCCCATTTCATGGGCTATTACTCATCAATTTGGGGTCTCAGAACGATTTTTATGGTTACTGAACCCCAAGGTGCGATTACGTGCAGGTCATTAACACTTGTAGTTTTGGCCGATTCTTGCTCGTTTCATGGACTATTACTCACCGTTTCGGGGTCCCAGAGTGATTTCCATGGTTGCTGAACCGCAAGGTGCACTTACGTGTCGTTCATCAACACTCACCGTTTTGGCCGATTCTGGCCCATTTCATGGGCTATTCCTCACCGTTTTGGGGTCCCGGAGGGATTTCCATGGTTACTGAACCCCAAGGTGCGCTTACATGCAGGTCATCGACACTCACCATTTTGGCTGATTCTGGCCCGTCTCATGGGCTATTGCTCACCGTTTTGAGGTCCTGGAGCGATTTCCATGATTGATGATCCCCGAGGTGCGCTTACGTCTCATTCATCAACATTCGCTGTTTTGGTCGATTCTGACCTGTTTCGTGGACGAGTATTGATGACCGATAGGTAAATACACCTCGAGGTTCATCTATCCTGGAAATCGCTCCGAGACCCCATGATGGTCAGTAATAATTCATGAAACGCGCCAAAATCGGCCAAAACTGCTAGTGTTGATGACCTACACATAAACGCAACTCGGGATCGTCCACGAAACAGGCCAGAATTGGCCAAACTTGCGAGTGTTGATGACCAATAGGTAAATGCACCCCGAGGTTCATCAATCGTGGAAATCACTCCGAGACCCCAAAATGGTGAGTAATAGTTCACGAAACGCGGCACAATCAGCCAAAACTGCTATTGTTGATGACCTACACGTAAACGCACCTTGAGGATCATTAATCGTGGAAATCGCTCCAGGACCTCAAAATGGTGAGCAATAGCCCATGAGACGGGCCGAATCAGCCAAAACGGTGAGTGTTGATGACCTACACGTAATAGAACCTTAGAGTTCAACAACCATGGAAATCGCACAGGGACCCCAAAACGGTGAGTAATAGCCCATGAAATGGGCCACTATCGGCCAAAACGGGGAGTGTTGATGAACGATACGTAAGCACACCTTGGGGTTCAGCAATCATAAAAATCGCTTCGGGACCGCAAAATGGTGAGTAATAGTCCACAAAACAGGCCATTATCAGCCAAAACGGCGAGTGTTGTTGACTTGCACGTAATCGCACATTGGAGTTCAAAAACCACAGAAATCGCATCGGGACCCCAAAACGGTGAGTAATAGCCCATAAACAGGCCAGAATCGGGCAAAACAGCGAGTGTTCATGAATGACACGTAAACGCATCTTGGGGTTCAACAACCATTAAAATCGCTTCGGGGCCCCAAAACGGTGAGTAATAGTCGATGAAACGGGCCAGAATCGGCTAAAACTACGAGTATAAATGACCTGCACGTAAGCGCACCTCGGGGTTCAGTAACCATGGAAATTGCTCCTTACCCCAAAACGGTGAGTAATAGTCCATGAAACGGGTAAGAATCGTCCAAAATGGCGAGTGTTGATGAACGACACGTAAGCGCACCTTGGGCTTCAGCAACCATAAAAATCACTCTGGGACCCCAAAATGGTGAGTAATAGCCAACGAAACGGGCCAAAAATCGGCCAAAATAGCGAGTGTTAATGACCTGTACGTAAGCGCAACTCGGGGATGAGTAACCATGGAAATTGCTCCTTACCCCAAAACGGTGAGTAATAGTTAAAGAACGGGTCAGAACCGGCCAAAACAGTGAGTGTTGATGAACGATACGTAAGCGCACCTTGGGGTTCATCAACTATAAAAATCGCTCTGGGACCCCAAAACGGTGAGTAATAGTCCACGAAACGGGCCATAATCGGCCAAAACGGCGAGTGTTAATGTCATGCACGTAAGCGCACCTTGGGGTTCATCAACCAAGAAAATCGCTTCGAGACCCCAAAATGGTGAGTAATAGTCCACAAAACAGGCTAGAATCGGCCAAACCTACGAGTGTTGATGACGGATAGGTAAATGCACCCCGAGGTTCATCAATCGTGGAAATCGCTTCGAGACCCCCAAGTGGTGAGTAATAGTCCACGAAACGCGCCAAAATCAGCCAAAACAGCTAGTGTTGATAAACTACACGTAAACACAACTCGGGGATCATTAATCGTGGAAATCGCTCCAGGACATCAAAATGGTGAGCCACTACTAGGGAAAAGGCTAGCAGCAGCGCGGATTTTAGATGTATCAGTAGCGCGGGGATAGGCGCTACTAATAAGGCGCTACAGCTAACATATAGCAGTAGCGCATGCTCACCGGCGCTACTGCTACACAAGTGTAGCAGCAGCCCTGTTTGCGGAAGCTTGCTACTGCGCTTTTCCTTGACGCGCTACTGCTATCGCGGCTCTGCTGCTAACTTTTGTACACTCGCTACTGCTAATTTAAGTAGGTTTTTTTGTTATTTTTTTGGCATATTTGTTTTGTATTTGAACAGGCTTTATAGAAGAATCTTTAGCACATAGAATTGTCATCATGATACACATACAAATGTCTGCTAGACCACAAATGTAATCATAGCATGTACAGACAAATAGTCTCATCATAATCATCATCCAACACAAAGTGATATCTTGTCATCATCTCGAAAATAGCGATACATGCAAGTCTCGAATACTTGCAACTACAACAACGTCATCCATCTAAACAAAGGTATACACAAGAAGTGCTATCACTATGGGTGAGAGCGGAACTATGCAGTACATGAGGTGGCGGTTACGAGTCCTCTCTCGCGCTAGCGTGAACGTCAAGTAACTAGCCTCTCCTTCTTGTCTGCTTTTGAAGCCTTTATGGCTGGCGCCCATGTACCCATTCACTTGCGCCTGACACTCATGCCACTCGTTGTACACCCCCGAAACCTTCCCTTTGTACATGACATAGCAATTCCATCTCGCCATCAAGAAACTAGGTACCTGTTAGAGATGCATGTTCATGAAGAGGATGTACAATCATATATATGCAACAAAATATACTAGAGCAACACCGAAAAAGAAAGGGTTAGCAACTAGAGGTACGCAGGTCATCGTACGCAAACTAACAAAGTAGCGTTACGCAAGTTCGGCATGGACCATGGACATCACAAAGTTTCATCGCTACAAGAAGTATACAAGTTCAACCGACACATATCATCATCATCGACATCATAAATCACTAGAAGTTCCATCCTTCCATATCATCGAGGACGAACCCTAGCTTCTTGAACGGCGTGAGGTCTAGACGTTGCATGCCTATGCGAGTTCGGACGTCAGCTCGCGATATAGGGCCGTGGTAGAACATCCCCTTCTCATCGATGACTTCTTTCATGATGATCGTCGCAATGTCGCTTTGGATGCGAAAGAAGTCATCTCTAAGTTTATAATCCGCTTCTCCATGAGATTCTAGCCACTTGTAGATACGATCATCATTTCTGCTGTTAATGCGAAGCTTTTGGTGATCCGTGTTGAACTAAATCATGAGATGGACGATGTAGAATCCATCCTTCTTGCTTGGTTTTGGGACATGGATGCAGGAGAAGTTAGTTTTATGCGCGAAACCCATCTTCTTGTTCCTTTCTTTCTTGATCTGCACGTGGCCACCTCTAAAGCTGAAGCCTTGGAGAGCATCATCTAGAATATTCATTATGTGGGTGTAGTCTTTTTTCTCGTTGTCTCTAGAAGGGTCAAAATACACGGCGTGGGAGACTTGCAGGTAAAGAACGATAAGGACGGCGCGTCCGTTGCTGCGGGGAAAAGACACCTCAAATTATTCCCCATATGAGAGAGAAGGAATGATTGAAATGTACGAAAGGGTTGTCCGGAACTGACTTACTTTGGATGATAAGGCACGAGGACAATTTCCCGGTCCTTATTCTGTACCATGAAGTTTTGGTGGTACTCCCTAGCAGTTTCACGCTCAAAGTCGCCGAGACTCAAGAAAGACTCGTGCATGTAGTACGGATCCGCCACACAGATTTGCGAGACTTCTTCACTCTTCATGACGGAGCTCATATGTAGCGCAAAAAGGCGGACGATAGTAAAATCAAGCCGCCTTGTTAGAAACAACTCAAAGATATGGTCAAACCGCAGGAAGAACACCTCCGCGGGCCGTGTGTCGACGTAGCACTTCCCCTCAGGCACACGAGCCGCGTATGTCGGATATCCTGGATCCTTTGAGGCTAGTAGGCTTTTCTCAGTCGATAGCACATGGTCGTGCAGTCTCCTGAGATCCCCTAATAGTGCCTCCAGCGGTTTCGGCGGTAGCATCGGCTCGCCCGTGAGATGGAACATGACCGCACTTTTCACGGGTACACGCTCTTCAGAATGCATCGTCTGGCTGCTATGTGCTCTGGCTTGTTTGGAGACAGTTACCTTCCCCGATCTCTTCCTCTCCTTTTTCTTGGGCACACCTTCCAGACCCTTCCTTAACCCCTGCCCCAGTGTTCCCGGGCTAAGTACTGTACGACCCTCGCGCCCGGCTAGTTGAGCCTGTGTTGAGGCGTCATCTTCAGGCGTGTCCTGTGAGGATTTCATGGAGAGAGACTTTTTGCAATCAATGGTACGACCCTGCCAGGGCATATCATCCATATCCTCATTAGCAAGATGATAGCCCGATTCGTCATATGGTTGACTCATCATATCTATGTCACAGTCATACGCGTTTGTATTGAGGTAATCCATAGGGTCGACCTCTGTCTCATCATCCATTCTCTGTTCTACAGGAGAAATTACATCAGCCAGTACTATTGCACCCCCTTCATCATGTCGTCCGCCGCTCTCACCCGGCACTACAGGAGCTGGTAATTGCGTAGGCGGGGTGGTGGTCTTTGCACATGCTTGTTGATGTGTGGTAGTTATTGGTGTGCTCTCAGCCGGCTCCAGACGAATAAGATTCTTCGGCCATAGCAGCACCCAATTCTTGCAGCTTCCAATCCGCGGCGGGGTCTCGTTGTCCGCTCCCACATGCTGTACTGGAGGAGGCAAATCCTCGTGCCCCGATTTCACACTGGTCAAGCTAACCCTGAAGTGCCCAGCAGGGATCGGCTGGTTGTGGAACGTGCGTTGAGAGGGGTCCATTATCATCCCCTTTCCCACGTCCACCTTCTGGCCTTTGATCAAGTAGAGTATGGTGCACGGGGTTTCTTTCGCCTGCAAACACATATGTCTGTGGCGTAAAACAACCGAAAGGCAACAAAAATGGAATATTGTATATATATATATATGTTGGTGCGACATGTAATTACCTGACGGCGTCGAGCTCAGCCAAAGACGAAGGCCCACCTAGCGCGCCTAAGACTGAGGACGGGCTGCTATGAGTGGGAGCGGCTGCGAGAGGAGGCCCGGTTGGTGAGCAAGTGATGGTGCGATGGTGTTGTTATTCATGGAGTTGCTCCCGACGAAACTGGGCATCGGGAAATCATGTACCATATTGTCTGGATTTTCCTTCGCCCAGTTGATGATAACTGGAACCAAGTTAGTAGCAAAATCATTTCTGCAGGCAGTTACAGCTACATTGACTGCCTGCTGTAGCAACTCATATTTGTCCTCGGCTGCTTTTTTCGCGTCCTCAGCTGGTTTTTTCTCAACCGCAAGCTTCACCTTCGCGTCGATGTCCGCCTGACTAAACTTCGTTTTCAGCTTCTTGGCCTCCGGGCCCTCGTTGTAAAACACCTTCCATGTGGCGCCGTCTCCAGCGCCGTGCACACGACCATATTGCGGCCACTGATCCAAAGGGAGTCCCTTAAGTTCGTTCAAGGCCCGGTTGAGAGGGGTGTCCCACTTGGGCCTCATCGGAGAAGTAGGGCTTTCGGCTGCAAGCTGGTGTTGCTTCTCCAGTAGTCTAATCAATTTCCTCGTGATCTTGTCCGTGTAAAAAACCTTTTTCTCCTTGTCCCACTTGTAGCGGGCCCTGATGAAGTCATGCTCCAAGGGGTTGGTGAACTTCATGAAGGGGTCTGGGAGACCCGCGGCTTCACGTTCCGCGTCCTCCTTATCCCATATGGGCCTTTTACCGAGGTAGCCACGGCTTCCGAGGGGATGCTTCCCCGTGTTCCTTTGCTGAAGGCTCTTGAATTTCGTAGCCTTAGCCTTGGCTGCCTCGCTAGCACAAGTGTCCTTGAACTTTTCGAACTCCTCTTCCTTAAGTGTCGGATTTTCCTCCAGAATCTTGGACAGGGGTTCATCAGCCTCAATAGCTCGTTTCACCCTCGTTTTCCAGGAGGCCAAATCATTGCTGAACATGCCCATGGCGTGATTGTTAATCTTTTTCATCTTCGGATCATCCCACGGTTGTTCTATGTTATCATCCTGGTCGGGGAACTTGAATCTCTTGTGCAACTTTGTTAGGAGCAACTGCGTCAAATGTTCTTTACTCCTTAAGTCATCGTCGTTGTTGCTCGCGCATTCTCGTAGGATGCATCCCACTTGGTTCCCATAGCACTTGCGAGGTTCTTCCGGCTCTAACGGCTCAAACTTGCCAGGTGCCATCTTTGTGATCACAAGTCGTCCAATCCCTAGTTTGTTAGGTTTTCGTATCATCTGCTTCTTATGCTTCCTCTTTTCGGTAGCGGCATCGGGGCCGGTACCTTCCCCACCGGTCTCGGTGCCGCCATCAGTGCCGGTGTTGTTGGTGTCGATGTCGGCGTCAGTACCATCATCGAGGCCGACCTGCAAACCTTGCTTAGCAGTCAAATAGTCGAGGTACTCTTGTTCACCCTCATAATCCATCTCGTCTGCATCTTGGTGAGAAGGCCCAGTTTCTTCGTTGTTCGACATGTTTCCTATGATTAAGTGTCCTCATTTATTTCTAAAAGTATGAATAAATGAGAAATGACATAAAAAGAAATCTATGTGCCAGCACTCGATATGCCAACTATGTAGCACAAAATCATGCCTTTAATCACGGGAAATTTCGGCATCACCTTTGCTAAAAAATGGACATATCAAGCGCCTGAAATTCACCGGAACGGAAATGAATCAACATTCCGGCGTAACATAGGCTACTCGGATCATTTTCCAAACATGACATGTCCAAAACATGACATATGCACATATCACATGTCCAGTTCAAATTTGCACATATCACATGTCCAGTTCAAATTTTGAAACCTAGCTAAATTCATAACTAAATAGATAACCTAATTAACATACTGCCCTAACTAAAACCTAAGTAAATTAACCGAAGAACCCTAGCAGAGAGAGGGGGGGTTTACAGAGGGTGCAGGGGCGAGGAGGCAGGCCCGACGACGGCCGGGAGGGGAGAGGAGGGAGGCGAGGGCTGACGGGTCGGGGGCGAGCGC
>NC_041389.1:12303524-12453525 GCF_002162155.2 Triticum dicoccoides
AGCAGGGCGGGTGAGAATTTTGGGTTAAGTGGAGTAGCAGTAGCGCATTTGGACAAAACGCGTTGCTACTACCTTTAGTAGCTGTAGCGCTTTATACGAAATTCGCTTCTACCAGCTTCAGTATCTGTAGCGGTTTAGGCAAAATGCGCTGCTACTACCTTCGCTACTGCCAGTTTTCCTTTTTCTTTTCCTTTATTTTATCCCACTTTTATTTCCCAAGGGCAGTGAACGAAGGGAGGGCGATATATATTGCATCATTTGACGGTTAAATATGTATGCAAAATAGGAACATATATATATTACACATCATTGGACCCATGCATAATAATGGCTAAGTGTGTATACAAAATAGGAACATATATATATATTACATCATTTCACCGATAACATAAGTTTCCTCAGTGCTGACGTTTTCATTTTTGAGTCAGCTTCTTTCCCTTCTTGTTCGTCGAAGAATAATTGAGCCCCTCATTGTGACTTTGCCTTTCCCATGGAGTACGATTTTTCTTAGGTAATGTAGTATTGATTCTTCTTTTGACGTATACTTCATCATCATCGTTATCTTCCCTCATTGGGTTGCCGTACTGATCATAGTCTTCCTCATTGGCGACTCCATCCATTCCAATGATGTTCCTTTTGCCTCTGCTCAGGACAACACGGCTGGGATTGCGCGGGTCAGTTATGAAGAAGCATTGTGTCACGTGCTTAGCGTGTACCCATGGCTCATTTTTTGTGATAGCGTTCATGGTAGCGCTCTTGGCGTCGGGTATAGTCATGGTAGTGAAAATCCGGCTTTCTCTTTTGACATTCTTAGCCCATCTGACACGGAACATCGTCGTGTTGTGCAGTCCAGAGTAGTCAAGCTTCCAGATCTCCTTGACCCTTCCATAAAATCGTTCAGTTGCGCCGTTGTCACTGCCGGTCATGCATTCCATCGTCACCCCTGAGTTCTGATCATCACTGTCCATATCTTTGGCCTCCGTGTAGAACGTGTATCCGTTGATATCATATGCCTGATAGGTTACGAGGTTGGGCGAGGGGCCATGTGCTAAGGCGTATATGAGCAATCCGTCCTTAGAGCCCTCCTCCGGAGGATTAGCAATAATATGCTCTTTGAACCAATGCAGAAAAGTGGAGTTGTGCTCTCTAGTAACTTCGGCGTCCGTCCTGCATACCCCCGGTCACGATACTTCTTTGCGATAATTTCTTTGTGCAGTGCCACGAAAGGATCTACCTCGTCTAGGTGTTGTAGCACTACCAAGTTTGCTCTGTCAAAGTCGATGCGTCGATCTGAGTATGCCACGTGCAGTTCCCTGTGACCGTTGCAGTGACCATCTCCTTCGAGCCTCCCATCGTGCTTGTTAATGGGCAAACCAACACTAACACCAGGTGGCTGGTCTGCGCCATATAGAAAATTCTCACAGAAAGAGATGCACTCTTGTGCCAAATAGCCCTGGACGATGCTTCCATCCGGACGGGACATGTTACGAACGAATCCTTTGATGATCCCATTCATCCTCTCAAATGGCATCATGTTGTGCAGGAATGACGGCCCCAGGTCTATTATGTCATCCACAATATGGACACACAGATGCACCATTACGTCAAAGAACGCGGGCGGGAAGTACATCTCAAGCTCATTCAGTATCACAACAATCTCTTCTGTAGCCTTTGGAGCTGCTTCACACTGATCGACTTTCGAGAGATGACGTCGAAAAAGTTGCAGAGACCAATAAGTGTGTCACGGACGTGCTTGTCCATACAAACACGGGCCATGTGCTATGGTTGGTGTTCTGGTTGCCAAACGGATTCATGCCATCGGTACACGCACCGAGCACGATGTTCCTTGCATCACATTCAAAATACCGATAGAAGTTGTTCAACGCTCTCCACTGGCTTCCATCCTTCATGTGTCTCAGCTTTGGATCATCTCCATCGTCGGGCTTCTTCCTCTCCGCGTGCCAGTGCATTAGCTTTGCTACCTTGGGATCTACAAAATACCTCTGGAGATGGGGAGTGATCGGTAAGTAGCATACAACTTTCTGGGGACATTTCTTCCCGGCCTTCTTGTATCGAGAAGCATTGCACACCGGACAGCTTGTTTTTTCCGCGTGCTCCTTCCGATAAATTATGCAATCGTTGATGCATGCATGGTATCTAACGTGTGGCAGATCAAGAGGGCACATGATCTTCTTGGCCTCATCAACGCTAGTAGGACATAGATTACCCGCGGGAAGAACATCCTTTAGGTACTTGAGATGCTCATCGAGGCTAGTGTCGGTCCATTTTGTTTTTAGCCTTCGTCTTCAGGAGTTGGAGCGTGAAACTCAAGCGGGTCACCTCAGGATTGCAACCATCATACAATGGAGTGTTCGAGTCTACCACCAGTTGCTCCAACTTAGCCTCCTCTCTAGAAGCAGCTCTCTCAGTACTCGTCTCCTTGCGAAGCAATGCTTGAACATGAGGGTCCCGCACGATTGAACTTAGTACCGACGAACTCTGCTGAGTGGAGTCCATGTTGTTCTCTCCGCCGCCATGTCCGGCCCCTTCTCCTCCGCCATGTCCGACCCCTTCTCCGCCGCCATGTCCGGCCTCTTCCCCGCCGCCATTATCGATCATCTCTTTGTCTTGCCCCGTGTCATCATTGCCTGCCCCGTCGGCATCCTCAACATCAACATCCTCATCTTCAATTATCCACCGCGTATAGCCATCCATGAAACCAGTCATGAGCAGGTGCGCTTCGACACGACCATCGTCATGGGGGTCGAGCGAAACTATTCCTTTGCATTTTCAACACGGACATAAAACCTCTGTCCGGTTATTTTCTTTCATGTCCTGCACCGCCGACAGCAACCACCTGACCACCATCGTTCCACTAACCATTGTCAACTCTGCATGGTAATAATAAACAAATTGATTATAAAAATGCATGCATGCATCAAAGTCATACAAAAATTTGGCATGACCTTCCCTAAAAATAGGACATATATGGATCTAGAGTTTTCCCGGAATTCGCCGAAACGGAAATAAATCAACATTTCGGCAAAACATAGGCAACTCAAAAGCACAATTTGGCGTGCCACACACACAATTTCCACAAACATATCACACACACATAAACATATTTTCATTTTGCAAAAGCATGAAATTTTCATCACCTCTATCTCGATCGAGATCGAGCACACGATGGAGATGATGTTGTAGGGAGATCAAAAGTGCACAAAGCTCTTCTTGACAAAGATATATCTAGTTAGGGGGCAAATAGGTCACTTAACTAAATGCTACATCTACCTAGCTAGCTAATTTGGGAGGAGACAACTTCAACTATGGAAGGGAAAGGAAAAAGAGAAAGGAGATGCATTAATGGAGTTGGTGTAGTTAGGTAGGAGTAATGAAGAGAGAGAAAGGTGGATAGAAGAGAAAGAGTAATGGGGGAGAAGTATTGAGGAAGAAGAAGAGTGAGAGTGGGAGCATGTGGGGGAGGTAGGGGGAAGGGAAGAGAGGAGGGGGAGGGGAGGCACGGGTGAGGAAAGGTGGTGGGTTGGTGCGGGTTAGCAGTAGCGCCGGAGAAGAAACGCGCTGCTGCTAAAGAATTAGCAGCAACGCGCTTTGGGCAACGGCGCTACTGCTAACAGTGACAAATTTTTTTGCCAATTTGAAATGTAGCAGCAGTGATCCCAGTAAAAGCGCGCTACTCCTACATCCATAGCAGTAGCGCGGTTCAGGCCACGGCGCTACTGCTAAATGGAGCTCGGTGAACACCGCCGGTGGATATTTGTAGCAGCGCGGTTTACACAAAGCGCGCTACTGCTAAAAACTTATCAGCAGCGAGTTTCCCGCACACTCGCTACTAGTAATTAGCAGCAGCGCTCCTTTTTGAGCCGCGCTGCTGCTAAGATTCTATGTATAGGCTTTTCCCTAGTAGTGAGTAATAGCCCGTGAGACGGGCCGAATCAGCCAAAACGGCGAGTGTTGATGACCTGCACGTAATAGCACCTTTGAGTTCAACAACCATGGAAATCGCACAGGGACCCCTAAAACGGTGAGTAATAGCCCATGAAACGGGCTAGAATCGGCCAAAACGACGAGTGTTGATGAACAATGTGTAAGCACACCTTGGAGTTTAGCAATCGTAAAAATCGCTCCGGGACCCCAAAATGGTCCATGAAACAGGCCAGTATCATACAAAATGGCGAGCGTTGATTACCTGCACCTAATCGCACCTTTGAGTTCAAAAACCACGGAAATCGCACCGGGACCCCAAAACGATGAGTAAGAGCCCATGAAACGGGCCAGAATCCGCCAAAATGGCGAGTGTTGATGAACGACACGTAAGCGCATATTGGGGTTTAGCAACCATTAAAATCACGTTGGGACCCCAAAGCGGTGAGTAATAGTCCACGAAACGGGCCAGAATGGGCCAAAACTGTGAGTGTTAATGACCTGCACGTAAGCGCACCTCGGGGTTCAGTAACCATGGAAATTGCTCCTTACCCCAAAACGGTGAGTAATAGTCCATGAAACGGGTCCGAATCGGCCAAAACAGTGAGTTTTGATGAACGATACGTAAGCACACCTTGGGGTTCAGCAACCATAAAAATCGCTCTGGGGCCCCAAAACGATGAGTAGTAGTCCACGAAACGGGCCCGAATCGGCCAAAACGGCGAGTGTTAATGTCATGCACGTAGGCGCACCTTGGGGGTCATCAACCAAGAAAATCCCTTTGGGACCCCAAAATGGTGAGTAATAGTCCATGAAACAGGCCAGAATCGGCCAAAATGGCGAGTGTTGATGAACGACACGTAAGCGCACCTTGGGTTTCAGCAACCATAAAAATCACTCCGAGACCCCAAAATAGTGAGTAATAGTCCACGAAATGGGCAGAATCGGCCAAAATAGCGAGTGTTAATGACCTGCACGTAAGCGCATCTCGGGATTCAGTAACCATGGAAATTGCTAGTTACCACAAAATGGTGAGTAATAGTCCATGACACGGGACAGAATCGGCCAAAAAGGTGAGTGTTGATGAACGATACGTAAGCGCACCTTGGGGTTCAACAACCATAAAAATCGCTAGGGGACCCCAAAACAGTGAGTGTTAATGTTATGCACGTAAGCGCACCTTGGGGTTCATAAACCAAGAAAATCGCTTCGGGACCCCAAAACGGTGAGTAATAGTCCACGAAACGGGCCTGAATCGGCCAAACTAATGAGTGTTGATGACTGACAGGGAAATGCACCCCCGAGGTTCACCTATCAAAAAAATTGCTCCAAGACCCCAATATGGTGAGTAATAGTCCACGAAACGTGCCAAAATTGGCCAAAACTACTAGTGTTGATGACTTACACGTAAACGCACCTCGGGGATCAACAGTCGTGGAAATCGCTCCAGGACCTCAAAAGGTGAGCAATAGCCCATGAGACGGGCCGAATCAACCAAAATGGCGAGTGTTGATGACCTGTACGTACCTGCACGTAATAGCACCTTGGAGTCCTACAACCATGGAAATCGCACAGGGACCCCAAAACGGTGAGTAATAGCCCATGGAACAGGCTAGAATCAGCCGAAACAGCGGGTGTTGATGAACGATACGTAAGCACTCCTTAGGGTTTCGCAATCATAAAAATCGCTCCGGGACCCCAAAATGGTCCACGAAATAGGCCAGAATCAGTCAAAACGGCGAGTGTTGATGACCTGTACGTAATCGCATCTTGGAGTTCAAAAACAATGGAAATCGCACCGGGACCCCAAAACGGTGAGTAATAGCCCATGAAACGGGCCAAAATCGGGCAAAACGGCAAGTGTTGATGAAATGACACGTAAGCGCATCTTGGGGGTCAGCAACCATTAAAATCGCTTTGGGACCCCAAAACGGTGAGTAATAGTCCACGATACGGGCCAGAATTGGCCAAAATGGCGAGTGTTGATGAACGACACGTAAGCGCACCTTGAGCTTCAGCAACCATAAAAATCGCTCCGGGACCCCAAAATGGTGAGTAATAGCCCACGAATCAGGCCAAAATCGGCCAAAATAGAGAGTGTTAATGACCTGCACATAAGCGCACCTCGGGGTTCAGTAACCATGGAAATTGCTCCTTACCCCAAAATAGTGAGTAATAGTTAATGAAACGGATCAGAATCGACCAAAACGGTGAGTGTTGATGAACGATATGTAAGCGCACCTTGGGCTTCATCAACCAAAAAAATCGCTCCGGGACGCCAAAACAGTGAGTAATAGTCCATGAAATGGGCCAGAATCGGCCAAAACGGTGAGTGTTAATGTCATGCACGTAAGCGCACCTTGGGGTTCATCAACCAAGAAAATCGCTTCGAGACCCCAAAATGGTGAGTAATGGTCCACGAAACGGGACAAAATCAGCCAAACCTGCGAGTGTTGATGACTGGGAGGTAAATGCACCCCGAGGTTCATCTATCATAAAAATCGCTCCAAGACCCCAACATGGTGAGTAATAGTCCATGAAACGCGTCAATATCGGCCAAACCTACTAGTGTTGATGGCCTACAAGTAAATGCACCTCGGGGATCATCAATCGTGGAAATCGCTCCAGGACCTCAAAAGGTAAGCAATAGTCCATGAGATGGGCCGAATCAGCCAAAATGGTGAGTATTGATGACCTGCACGTACCTGCACGTAATAGCACCTTGGAGTTCTACAACCATGGAAATCGCACAGGGACCCCAAAATGGTGAGTAATAGCCCATGAAACGGGCTAGAATCAGCCAAAACGGCGAGTGTTGATGAACGAGACGTAAGCACACCTTAGGGTTTAGCAATAATAAAAATCGCTCTGGGACCCCAAAATGGTCCACGAAATGGGCCAGAATAAGACAAAACGGCGAATGTTGATGACCTGCACGTAATCGCATCTTGCAGTTCAAAAACCATGGAAATCGCGCCAGGACCCCAAAACGGTGAGTAATTGCCCATGAAACAGACCAGAATCGGGCAAAATGTCGAGTGTTGATGAATGACAGGTAAGCGCATGTTGGGGTTCAATAACCACTAAAATCGCAACGGGGCCCCAAAACGGTGAGTAATCCATGAAACTGGCTAGAATCGGCCAAAATAGCGAGTGCTAATGACCTGCAAGTAAGCGCACATTGGGGTTCAGTAACCATAAAAATGGCCACGGAACCCCAAATCGATGAGTAATAGCCCATGAAACGGGCCAGAATCTTCCAAAATGGCGAGTGTTGATGAACGACACGTAAGCGCACCTTGGGCTTCAGCAACCATAAAAATTGCTCGGGACCCCAAAATGGTGAGTAATAGTCCACGAAACAGGCCAGAATCGGCTAAAATAGCGAGTGTTAATGACCTGCACGTAAGCGCACCTCAGGGTTCAGTAACCATGGAAATTGCTCCTTACCCCAAAACGGTGAGTAATAGTCCATGAAATGGGTCCGAATCGGCCAAAACAGTGAGTTTTGATGAACGATACGTAAGCACACCTTAGGGTTCAGCAACCATAAAAATCGCTCTGGGGCCCCAAAACGATGAGTAATAGTCCACGAAACGGGCCCGAATCGGCCAAAACGGCGAGTGTTAATGTCATGCACGTAGGCGCACCTTGGGGTTCATCAACCAAGAAAATCGCTTCGAGACCCCAAAATGGTGAGTAATGGTCCACGAAACGGGACAAAATCAGCCAAACCTGCGAGTGTTGATGACTGGGAGGTAAATGCACCCCGAGGTTCATCTATCATAAAAATCGCTCCAAGACCCCAACATGGTGAGTAATAGTCCATGAAACGCGTCAATATCGGCCAAACCTACTAGTGTTGATGGCCTACAAGTAAATGCACCTCGGGGATCATCAATCGTGGAAATCGCTCCAGGACCTCAAAAGGTAAGCAATAGTCCATGAGATGGGCCGAATCAGCCAAAATGGTGAGTATTGATGACCTGCACGTACCTGCACGTAATAGCACCTTGGAGTTCTACAACCATGGAAATCGCACAGGGACCCCAAAATGGTGAGTAATAGCCCATGAAACGGGCTAGAATCAGCCAAAACGGCGAGTGTTGATGAACGAGACGTAAGCACACCTTAGGGTTTAGCAATAATAAAAATCGCTCTGGGACCCCAAAATGGTCCACGAAATGGGCCAGAATAAGACA
Source organism: Triticum dicoccoides (assembly GCF_002162155.2). Lineage (NCBI taxonomy): Eukaryota > Viridiplantae > Streptophyta > Magnoliopsida > Poales > Poaceae > Triticum > Triticum dicoccoides. The sequence goes on from NC_041389.1 coordinate 12,311,669, forward strand.
AAACGGCGAATGTTGATGACCTGCACGTAATCGCATCTTGCAGTTCAAAAACCATGGAAATCGCGCCAGGACCCCAAAACGGTGAGTAATTGCCCATGAAACAGACCAGAATCGGGCAAAATGTCGAGTGTTGATGAATGACAGGTAAGCGCATGTTGGGGTTCAATAACCACTAAAATCGCAACGGGGCCCCAAAACGGTGAGTAATCCATGAAACTGGCTAGAATCGGCCAAAATAGCGAGTGCTAATGACCTGCAAGTAAGCGCACATTGGGGTTCAGTAACCATAAAAATGGCCACGGAACCCCAAATCGATGAGTAATAGCCCATGAAACGGGCCAGAATCTTCCAAAATGGCGAGTGTTGATGAACGACACGTAAGCGCACCTTGGGCTTCAGCAACCATAAAAATCGCTCGGGACCCCAAAATGGTGAGTAATAGTCCACGAAACAGGCCAGAATCGGCTAAAATAGCGAGTGTTAATGACCTGCACGTAAGCGCACCTCAGGGTTCAATAACCATGGAAATTGCTCCTTACCCCAAAACGGTGAGTAATAGTCCATGAAATGGGTCCGAATCGGCCAAAACAGTGAGTTTTGATGAACGATACGTAAGCACACCTTAGGGTTCAGCAACCATAAAAATCGCTCTGGGGCCCCAAAACGATGAGTAATAGTCCACGAAACGGGCCCGAATCGGCCAAAACGGCGAGTGTTAATGTCATGCACGTAGGCGCACCTTGGGGGTCATCAACCAAGAAAATGCCTTTGGGACCCCAAAACGGTGAGTAATAGTCCATGAAACGGGCGAGAATCGGCCAAACCTGCGACCTGCGAGTGTTGATGACCGATAGGTAAATACACCCCAAGGTTCATCAATCGTGGAAATAGTCCCGAGACCCCAAAATGGTGAGTAATAGTCCATGGAACATGCCAAAATCGGCCAAAACTACAAGTGCTAATTACCTATACGTAAACGCACCTCGGCGATCGTCCACGAAACAGGCTAGAATCGGCCAAACCTGCGAGTGTTGATGACCAATAGGTAAATCCACCCGAGGTTCATCAAATGTGAAAATCGCTTTGAGACCCCAAAATGGTGAGTAATAGTTCACGAAACGCGCCAAAATCGGCCAAAACTGCTTGTCTTGATGACCTACACCTAAACGCACCTCGGGGATCATCAATCGTGGAGATCGCTCCAGGACCTCAAAATGGTGAGAAATAGCCCATGAGACGGGCCGAATCAGCCAAAACGACGAGTGTTGATGACCTGCACGTAATAGAACCTTGGAGTTTAACAACCATGGAAATCGCACAAGGACCCCAAAACGGTGAGTAATAGCCCATGAAATGGGCTAGAATCGGCCAAAACGACGAGTGTTGATGAATGATACGTAAGCACACCTTGGGGTTCAGCAATCATAAAAATCGCTGCGGGACTACCAAATGTTGAGTAATAGTCCACAAAACGAGCCAGTATCAGCCAAAATGGCGAGTGTTCTTGACCTGCACGTAATTGCACCTTGGAGTTCAAAAACCATGGAAATCGCATTGGGACCCCCAAAACGGTGAGTGCCCATGAAACGGGCAAGAATCGGGCAAAACAGCGAGTGTTGATGAATGACACGTAAGCGCATCATGGGGTTCAGCAACCATTAAGATTGCTTCGAGGCCCCAAAACGGTGAGTAATAGTGCACAAAACGGGCCAAAATCGGCCTAAATAGCGAGTGTTAATGACCTACACGTAAGCGCACCTCGGGGTTCAGTAACCATGGAAATTGCTCCTTACCCCAAAACGGTGAGTAATATTTCATGAAACGGGTCAGAATCAGCCAAAATGGTGAGTGTTGATGAACGGTACGTAAGCGCATCTTGGGGTTCAACAACCATAAAAATCGCTTTGGGCCCCACAACGGCGAGTAATAGTCCACGAAACGGGGCGGAATCGACCAAAATGGCGAGTGTTAATGTCATGCACATAGGCGCACCTTGGGGGTCATCAACCAAGAAAATCCCTTTGGGACCCCAAAACGGTGAGTAATAGTCGATGAAACGGGCCAAAATCGGCCAAACCTGCGACCTGCGAGTGTTGATGACCGATAGGTAAATACACCCCAAGGTTCATCAATCTTGGAAATCGCTCCGAGGCCCCAAAATGGTGAGTAATAGTCCATGGAACACGCCAAAATTGGCCAAAACTGCAAGTGCTGATGACCTATACGTAAACGCACCTCGGCGATCGTCTGACGAGGTTACAAACCTGGGGTAGGGTCATAGGCTCGACCTATACGTCCTACCCAAGGTCACTACCCTAGAAGACAAAAAGATCAAGAGTCAACCGAAGAGCTCCAGTCAAGTACGTCGAGTGCAATCCACTCGACGGTCACATCACTCGACGGTCACTACCTATGGTCACTCGACCATATAGAAGGCCACTCGACCATATCGAAGACCGGGAGTCGGAAGAGCACGCAACGGCCAGATATTCACTCCTTAGTCTTCATGAGCATTAATAGTACTTAATGCTGGCGTTACCAGTAACGTCCCTTACTTTATGTACATTATTTCCCTTGTAATGGAGGCGGGCTGGGGTTCTGGCGCACTCTATATAAGCCACCCCCCTCCTCTGGCACAAGGGTTCGCACCCTCTGTAATTATACACACACATAATCCAATCGACCGCCTCCGGGCACCGAGACGTAGGGCTATTACTTCCTCTGAGAAGGGCCTGAACTCGTAAATCTCGTGTGTACATCTTCGTCATAGCTAAGATCTTGCCTCTCCATACCTACCCCCCTTTCTATTGTCAGCCTTAGAACTACGACAGTTGGCGCTCACTGTGGGGCAGGTGTCTTAGCGACTTGTTGGTGAAGTTGCAAGTCTTTCTGATCACCATCATCATGGTTTTTGGCGGCGGATTGGCTGAGGGCCGCGAGATCCGTCTCGGCGCGCTCGTTTTCGTCGCCGACGACTTCGCATGGCTTCAAGAAGCTCCCCTGGACACTGAGGAGCTCCCCGTTCGAGGGGCGACGCACTTCCTCGCGTGGGTTCGCGGTGTTCTTCTTCGGCAGCCGTCGACTCAGTATCAGTCGGCTCGGATTGCGTTTTCCCTCCCCGCTGTCCACCGCCGCAATCGGTCCGGTCGATCGCGGCTTCAGCGGTGGGTGAAACACGCGGTGGCTCGGCAGTCGACCATCCACCAAGTCGCGGCCATCGAGCCCGATGAAACTCTCCACGGCCTGTTCGATCTGTCGACTGGCTCCGCGGAGACCGCATCTGAGTGCGATAGCAGCGATCCTGCGGCTAAAGTTTTGATGGTTGATGGGCCTCACAGCCCACCTGGTTTTCGCCGTGAGGGCGGCCGAGACGAAGGCGGTGATCCATTGCACGTCTACGAGGAATACCGACCCGAGCCCCTCTCTTTGCAGCAGAGGGAAGAACTTCGTCGCCGCAACATGGATGCACTCCACACGCCCATCGTTGGAGAAACCCCCGAGGCTCGGGCCTTGGAGGAGGTGCGCTTAGCTATTCCGGCCGAGCGCACTCGACTGGATAACCTTCAGCGGGCTCTTGACGAGCGCGCTCAGGAGCGGATCCATGAGTCCAGTCAACGACAGCTTTTTCCGCCTCCACCTAAGGTATACCGCACTCCGATTCAGAATCTCACAGCTACAGCTCGCATAGAAGAGTCGATCCAACCTTCCCAGTCAGAAGCAGGCAGAGGGTTGATGCAAATCCGGGCCCTGCACAGAGCGGCAGGAGAGCAGAATACATCAGTATCTCAGTCGCGGAACAGGATTCACAGCAGATCCGTTGCAGCGGACACGGTTCAGTCGGCTCATAGCCCAGATCGCCTCTACAGCGTGAAGGCTGTGGGCAATATGATCATCCACTCGACCGTGACAATCACCGTCGAGGGCCCACTCCTCCCCCGAGGAGTGCGTTGTATGTGCCTCGGCAGAACGATGACAGGCGCCGTCATAGTGGTGGGCGCAGAGCTTCAGTCGACCCAAGAGAACCAGGCTTTAACGCGAGGTCTATCCTCATTCAAGGCTTGGTTGACCGAAATAGGGCGCACAGAGAAGACCCAGGCAGAGATCATCCAAGTGGCAGCCGAGTGCATGTTTCTGGTCCTGAATGTTTTAGCAGAGCCATCAGGGCAGCAGTGATTCCTCCCAACTTCAGGTTGGCATCCGGGGTCAATATGTTCACCGGTGAATCCAAGCCTGAAACTTGGCTTGAAGATTACCGAGTGGCTGTGCAGATTGGAGGCGGTAACGACGAGATAGCAATGAAGCATCTCCCTCATGTTGGAAGGGTCGGCCCGAGGGTGGCTGACTCAGTTGACTCCGAGCAGTATTCACAGTTGGGAAGAGCTATCTCGAGTGTTTGTGAGAACTTTCGAGGGCACATGCAAGCGACCAGCAGGATTGCCCGAGTTGCAGCACTGTGTGCAGAAGCCGAATGAGACTTTGAGGGAGTTCATCCAGAGGTGGTCCACTTTGCATCACACCGTCGAGAATGTTTCAGAGCATCAAGCTGTATGTGCTTTCAAGGAAGGCGTCAAGTACACGGAGTTGGTCTTGAAGTTCAGTCGAACTGGGGATATGACTTTGGCTCGAATGATGGAGATAGCCACCCGATATGCTAACGGAGAAGAAGAGGATCGACTCCGTAGCGGGAAGAGCAAACCGGTCGGCCAAGAGGCCGGTGGAGGTAACTCCAGTCGGAAACAGAAGCATAAGGCCGAGCCAGCGGCGCCTGGAGAGATTGCAGCAGTGAATCAAGGAAAGTTTAAGGGAAAACCTAAGGGGCCCGGGCCCCCTAAGAAGGTGAAGGATAAATAAGGTAATTATGTGCTGGATTTGCCGTGTCACATCCACACGAAGAAGGATGAGGAAGGTAATCTGATTTACCCGAAGCATACCACTCGGCAGTGTCGACTCCTAATCCAGCAGTTCCGAGAGAAACAACCCAATGAGAAGGAGAATGAATCGGACAAAGAATTGGATGAAGAGGAACACGATGGTTATCCCAAAGTCAATTCCACTCTGATGATTTTTGCTGATGTTGAAAGCAAGAGTCGATTGAAGGTCATCAACAGAGAAGTGAATATGGTCGCCCCTACAGAGAAGACCACCTATATGAGATGGTCTCAGACCGCCATCACGTTCGACCAGTCGGACCATCCCGCTCATGTGTCCACCCCTGGGAGGCAAGCACTGGTGGTCGACCCCGTGGTTGGAGGCACTCGACTGACAAAAGTACTGATGGACGGTGGTAGTGGTTTGAACATCCTCTGCGCTGAGACCCTGAAGGGGATGGGCATTCCGATGTCTAAGCTCAGCGAGAGCAATATGAGTTTTCATGCCGTAATCCCTGGAAAGAAAGCCGAGTCACTCGGCCAGATCGCCCTCGATGTGGTTTTCGGTGACTCCAAGCATTATCGAAAGGAGAAGTTGACATTTGAGGTCGTGGATTTCCAGAGCGCCTATCATGCCATTCTGGGTAGGGCAGCCTATGCACGTTTTATGGCTCGACCATGTTATGTGTACCTCAAACTGAAGATGCCTGGCCCCAAAGGTGTGATCACAGTTACTGGCAATGGGTAGAAGGCTGAGGAATGCTTCCAGAAAGGTTCCAAAATCGCCGATGCACAGATGGCAGCAGTCAAGTTCCAAGAATATCAGAAGAATGCAGATCCGCGTGATTTGCTCCGGGCCAAGAAGCCCGCCACAGATTCCGCATTCCATTCGACTGGTGAGACAAAGCCAGTTCACATCCACCCGACGGATCCCAATGTTGCACCGACTCATATATCGACGATGCTCGACAGCAAATAGGAAGAAGCGCTCGTTCAGTTCCTCCGTGAGAACTAGGACATCTTTGCATGGAAACCTTCTGACATGCCAGGTGTACCCAGGGGACTAGTCGAGCACCTTTTGCGTGTCAACCCCAAAGTAAAGCCCGTCAAAGAGCACCTTCGGCGGTCCGCCGTACAGAAGAGGAAAGAAATTGGCGAAGAAGTAGCTCGACTGTTGGCAGCAGAGTTCATCCGTGAAATCTACCACTCCGAGTGGTTAGCCAATGTAGTCATGGTTCCTAAGAAGGATGATTCACTTTGTATGTGCATTGATTTCAAGCATATCAATCAGGCCTACCCGAAAGATCACTTCCGTCTCCCTCGCATCGATCAGATTGTTGACTCAACTGCGGGGTGTGAGCGCTTGTCTTTCCTAGATGCGTATTCCGGATACCATCAGATCCGACTATATGGTCCCGGTGAAATAAAAACAGCCTTCATCACCCCATTCGGGTGCTTTTGCTATGTCACCATGCCTTTCGGTTTGAAAAATGCCGGAGCCACATTTATGAGGATGATTCAGAAGTGCATGCTGTCTCAAATCAGTCGGAATGTGGAAGGGTACATGGATGACATTGTGGTCAAGTCTCGCAAAGGTTCCGACCTATTGACTGACCTTGCAGAAATCTTTGCCAACCTGAGGAGGTACGATATCAAGCTTAATCCGTCAAAATGCACATTCGGGGTTCCAGGAGGAAAGTTACTCGGTTTTCTCGTTTCTGAACGAGGGATCGACACCAATCCAGAAAAAGTTGATATCATCCTCCGAATGAAACGCCCCGCGCGAGTGCATGACGTTCAGAAGCTGACTGGTTGTCTGGCCGCCTTGAGTCGATTCATTTCTCGTCTCGGTGAAAAGGCCTTGCCTCTTTACCGATTGATGAAGAAGTCTGATAAGTTCGAGTGGACTGATGAAGCTGACGCAGCGTTTGTAGAGCTCAAAACCCTGCTTTCCACCCAGCCGGTGCTCGCTCCACCAATCAGCAAAGAGCCTTTACTGCTTTACATTGCAGCCACTGGACAAGTTGTCAGCACAGTACTCAATGTCGAGTGAGAAGAAGAAGGAAAAGCTTACAAGGTTCAACGCCCAGTCTATTATCTCTCTGAAGTTTTGACTCCATCCAAGCAACGATACCCACATTATCAGAAGCTTGTCTATGGAATATACATGACCACGAAGAATGTCGCGCACCATTTATCTGACCACTCCATTACTGTCATCAGTGACGCGCCACTATCTGAAATTATGAATAACAGAGACGCAACTGGTCGAGTGGCAACATGGGCGATTGAACTCCTTCCATTAGATATCAAGTTCGAGGCAAAGAAGGCCATCAAGTCCCAAGCAATTGCAGATTTCCTTGCCGAGTGGATTGAGCAGCAATTGCCGACTCAAATTCACTCGGAGCATTGGACTATGTTCTTTGATGGCTCCAAGATGCTGAATGGTTCAGGTGCTGGAGTAGTTTTGGTATCCCCCGCGGAGACAAGCTCAGTTATGTTCTCCAGATTCATTTTGATTCCTCCAATAACGAAGCCGAATATGAAGCACTTCTATACGGGGTGCGTATGGCCATTTCACTCGGCGTCCATCGCCTTATGGTCTACGGCGACTCACATTTGGTGGTTAAACAAGTGATGAAGGAATGGGATGTCAGGAGCCCAGGCATGACTGGTTATTGCAATGCAGTGAGAAAGATGGAGAAGAGGTTTGAGGGTTTGGAGCTCCACCATATTCCCCGACTGAAAAATCAAGCTGCAGACGAGTTGGCCAAGATAGGTTCGAAGAGAGAGGCCATTCCCCGAAACGTGTTTCTGGTACATATTTATTCACCTTCAGTTCAGGAAGATCCTTTCACCAAAGAGTCACCACAGCCCAAGAGTGCCTCAGATCCGACTGAAGTTGAAATCCCAACCGTGGTCAACTTAGTCATGGAGGTTGTGGTCATCACTCCCGACTGGACAGTGCCATACATCGCTTACATTCTTAGGAAGGAACTCCCAGAGGATGAAGAAGAGGCTCGACAGATCGTCCGCCGGTCTAAAGCCTTTACTGTCATAAAAGGACAGTTATTCAAAGAGAGTGTAACCGGAGTTTGCCAGAAGTGCATCACGTCATAAGAAGGCAGAATGATCCTCAATGATATTCACTCGGGGACCTGTGGTCACCATGCGTCCTCTCGAACCATCGTGGCCAAAGCATACCGAGCCGGATTTTATTGGCCGCACGCCAACGAGATAGCAAAAGAGATAGTGGACAAGTGTGAAGGTTGTCAGTTTTACTCCAATATGTCCCACAAACCTGCATCAGCTCTGAAGACTATTCTACTCGTCTGGCATTTTGTTGTTTGGGGATTGGACATGATTGGACCTTTGAGGACCAGCAGGAGCGGATTTACCCATGTGCTGGTAGCAGTCGACAAGTTTAACAAGTGGATCGAAGCCAAGCCCATCAAAAACCTTGAGGCAAGTACTGCTGTGAGCTTCATTAGAGAATTGATATTCAGATATGGCGTACCGCATAGCATCATCACTGATAGCGGGTCGAACTTCGACTCTGATGAGTTCAGAGCTTTTTGCGCTTCTCAAGGCACGAGGGTCGATTACGCTTCAATCGCCCACCCTCAGTCGAATGGATAGGCTGAGTGAGCGAATGGATTGATTCTCAAAGGAATGAAGCCTCGGTTAATGCGTGACCTCAAGCACACGGCAGGAGCTTGGGTCGATGAGCTCCCATCAGTGCTTTGGTGTCTGAGGACAACTCCCAATCGGTCGACTGGATGGACACCATTCTTCTTAGTCTACGGAGCCGAAGCCATTTTGCCGAGAGATTTGCTCCACAACGCTCCCCGAGAGGAACTCTTCTCAGAAGAGGAAGCAGAGCAAGCTCGACAAGAGGCAGTTGACCTCCTGGAGGAAGAAAGAGAGATGGCCTTGATCTGGTCGACCATTTATTAGCAAGACCTGCGTCGATTCCATGCCAGGAACATAAGGGGTCGGACATTCCAGGAAGGAGACTTGGTCCTTAGAGTGGATCAGCAGAAGCCACACAAGCTCGCCCCCGCTTGGGAAGGCCCTTTCGTCGTCACCAAGGTGCTCCACAACAGAGCATACCGTCTCTTCAACGTCGAGCGCAACAAAGATGAACCGCGCGCCTGGAATGCGGAACTGCTCCGCCGATTTTACTCTTAAGAATTTAGACTGATGATATGTAATAAGAAGTACCTCTTAGTTTGATTATCAATAGACATCATTTTACGGCCTTCCGAATGATTGTTGTTTATTTCTTTTGTATGTGTTGTCTTAGCTACGAATCTGTTTCGCCTAAGATGAAGTTATAAAAATCCTACCGAGTGGTGAGTCCGCCTCCCACTCGGGGACTTAGCTGCAGCCCAGTGCTCGCCTAAGTTTGAAAAATCCTACCAAGTGGTGAGTCTGCCTCCCACTCGGAGGCTTAGCTGCAGCCCAGTGCTCGCCTAAGTTTGTAAATCCTACCGAGTGGTGAGCCCGCCTCCCACTCGGGGGCTTAGCTGCAGCCCAGTGCTCGCCTAAGTGATAAAAATCCTACCGAGTGGTGAGCCCGCCTCCCACTCGGGGCTTAGCTGCAGCCCAGTGCTCGCCTAAGTGATAAAAATCCTACCGAGTGGTGAGCCCGCCTCCCACTCGGATGCTTAGCTGCAGCCCACTGCTCGCCTAAGTTTGTAAAATCCTGCCGAGTAGTGGGCCCGCCTCCCACTCGGAGGCTTAGCTGCAGCCCAGTGCTCGCCTAAGTTTGAAAAAATCCTACCGAGTGGTGAGCCCGCCTCCCACTCGGGGGCTTGGCTACGGCCCAGTGCTCGCCTAAGTGATGAAAAATCCTACCGAGTGGTGAGCAAACCTCCCACTCGCGGGCTTCGCTGCAGTCCCGTACTCGCCTAAGTTTGAAAAATCCTACTGAGTGGTGAGTGTCGGTGTCAAAACCGGTGGATCTCGGGTAGGGGTTCCCGATCTGTGCGTCTTAGGCTGATGGTAACTGGAAGCAAGGGACACAATGTTTACCCAGGTTCGGGCCCTCTCGATGGAGGTAAAACCATACTTCCTGCTTGATTAATATTGAAGATATGAGTAGTACAAGAGTAGATCTACCACGAGATCGTAGAGGCTAAACCCTAAGAGCTAGCCTATGATGGTATGATTGTAATTGTGATCGGCCTTCTAAGGACCATCCTCTCCGGTTTATATAGACACCGGAGAGGGCTAGGGTTTACATGGAGTCGGTTACAAGGAAGGAAATACAATATCCGGATCGCCAAGCTTGTCTTCCATGCAAAGGAGAGTCCCATCTGGACAAAGGCCGAAGTCTTGAGTCTTGTATCTTCACGCTTCGATAGTCTGGACAATGTATATAGTCCGGCTGTCCGGATACCCCCTAATCCAGGACTCCCTCAGTAGCCCCTGAACCAGTCTTCAATGACGATGAGTCCGGCGCGCAGTTTTGTCTACGGCATTGCAAGGCGGGTTCCTCCTTCCGAATACTCCAAGGTCATCGTCGCACGTGGACCGTGTCCGGATCTGCAAGATGATCTTCACACACCATAGTAGGGAACATAGCATAAATCCGTTCCGCTGGCAATTTTTATACGTCGTGCCCTTGCATCATGGCCTGGTCCAACATGGACTGGCATCTCCTGCTCCACCTCGACCCGCGTTGCGAGTCGGTTTTATTGGCACGTCCTGCCAAAACAGAGATCGTGTTCCTCTTAATACGGGATCTTCATTAATGTGGGCATATGTGGCCCCACGGCGACCGTTGGTATGATTCCGTGTATTCTAGATAAGTCTCAAGCGGTCACGCTGAGGACTCTTGGTATTCATCCCTTTTATAAAGGGGTCAAGGCCTACGCCTCTTCTCCACCTCTCCTGCCCCTTCTTGCACCTCGAGCTCCAACACTCAAAACCTAAGCTCCAACACCCCAGATCCCCCAGTATGTCCCGATCTGACGCACCAGGCCGGTGGGTGGCCTCCTCGATTCAAGAGGAGGACATTGCGAAGCTTAGGGAGGTCGGATACCTGACCGCTGATATCCAGCACAGGCTTCCTCCTCCGGGGCAAGTTATCCCCACGCTGGAGCCCAACGAGAGCATCGTGTTTGTCCCTCACTTCCTCCGAGGCCTAGGCCTTACCCTTGACCCCTTTGTGAGGGGGCTCATGTTCTACTACGGCTTGGATTTCCATGATCTGGCTCCAGATGCCGTCCTCCATATCTCATCGTTCATTATTGTATGCGAGGCTTTTCTCCACGTCAACCCACACTTCGGCTTATGGCTCAAAACCTTCAATGTAAAGCCGAAGATGATCGAGGGGCGACATGCGGAGTGCGGAGGTGCCATAATAAGCAAGAACGCCGATGCCCCATGGCCAGAGGGTTCTTTTCCGGAAGTATCCGATGTATGGCAACGGAGGTGGTTTTATGTCACAGCTCCCAGAGGCACAAAGTGGGTAGCTGCCCCCGAGTTCCGCTAAGGCCCTCTGTCACAGTGAGCGTCTTGGACTGACGTAGGACGGAATTATGGGCCTGCTGGCAATCTACCAGAACTGGAGAATTGTATCCGGGAGCTTATTGAGAGGGACATAAATCTTGTCAGCATAATGCAAGTGATGCTAATCCGGCGGTTGTTGCCGTGCAAACGTCGACCTCTCCGGATGTGGGAGTTTAATCCGGAGGGTCCGCGGACTATTAAGCACTTCTTCGGCCTGAAGCTCGAAGGAATGTATAAATTATTCTTAGGACCTCAAGTAAAGTGTCCGGACAACACCAAGGAGGCGGGCCTAAGCTGCAATCGCTTAGATGCCCAAGTAAGTAACCTTAAAGCCGGACACTTCATTTATATTTATCATAACTATTATTCTGAAAATCCTTCCGTGACCAGGAATGGCTCAACAAGGCGGAGAGAATCAGGTGTTCGGCGCAAAGGAGAGTCCCATCTGGACACAGGCCGAAGTCTTGAGTCTTGTATCTTCACGCTTCGATAGTCCGGACGATGTATATAGTCCGGCTGTCCGGATACCCCCGAATCCAGGACTCCCTCAGTGAGCAAACCTCCTGCTCGGGGGCTTAGCTGTAGTCTTGTACTCGCCTAAGTTTGAAAAAAGTCCGAGTGGAGAGCAATCCTCCCACTCGGGGGCTTAGCTGTAGTCCTGTACTCGCCTAAGTTTGAAAAATCCTACCGAGTGGTGAGCATACCTCCCACTCCGAGGATTAGCTGCAGTCTCATACTCGCCTAAGTTTGGAAAAATCCTACCGAGTGGAGAGCAATCCTCCCACTCGGGGCTTAGTTGCAGTCCCGTGCTCGCCTAAGTTTGGGAAACCTTACCGGGTGGTTGACAGGAACGTCAAGGCCATTGCGGAGTGCCTTGCTGATGAGCTGATCAATGCTACTCAAGGATCACCCGATCGGTCGACTGGAACGTCAAGACCATTGCTGAGTGCCTTGCTGATGAGCTGATCAATGCTACTCAAGGATTGCCCGGTCGATCGACTGGAACGTCAAGATCATTGCTGAGTGCCTTGCTGAGGAGCTGATCAATGCTACTCAAGGTGATTGAGTGACCCTCCTTTTCCAGAAGCTGCATCAAGCAAACAGACAACAATTCGGAGAAAAACAAATTTCGTTCTAAGACAGACACAATATATGAGATGATAAATTTGAAGTTTCTTAACCGTAGAATAAAGTGCTTGGGCATCAGGCCCGAAGGATTTTTAACGGTTACAAATCCACTCGGCATTCCGAGGCAAATAAAAGCGGTGGCATAATGTTTTTTAATCACTCGGCGGGAGAAGGACTGGCCGGGTCGCAGAAGTTGTCGAGATCGATGCTGTCGGCGATGCGAGTGGCTGCCTCGAGGAAAGTGTCCATGAAGTCCTGGAAGGAGTGCTTCTTAGTGCTTGCCACTTTGAGAGCTGCCAGCTTGTCTTCCTTAGCCTCCTTGTAGTGCACTCGGACCAAAGACAAGGCGACATCAGCACCACAACGGGCAGAAGATTTCTTCCACTCTTGCACTCAGCCTGGAATCTGATTTAGCTGAGTCATCAAGGACTCGAGGTCTTGAGACATTTCCGCCTGAAGCCAGAGTTCGGCATCCACTCGAGCCATCGCCGCCTTCAGCCGAGCCAAATAGTCGACTACACCGTCCAAGTGTGATTCCAGTCGAAGCAAGTTCATCGCAACTTCGTCTTTCATGGGACAATTGATGGGGTCGAGACCTGTCACGACCTGTCCAGTTTCAGCTTCAAAGTCTTGGCAGAGTTCTGTTACATCACAACAAACAATGAGTTGACAGTATTATATATCTTAGTCGACGACGGTTATCTAACTGAACAGTCCTACCTTCAAGTTTCAAGACGAGCTTCATCGCAAGTTGCTCCAAATGAGACTCTAGCTTGCCCGTCTTGGCCCTGAGACCATCAACTTCAGCGGCCAGATTCTACTTGTCCTTCCTCAGCTGTTCGACTTCACGATTGGCGTCTGAGACAGCCGTCTTCAATTTCGCGTTCTCGTCCTCCAACTTGCCGACTGAAGCCATCTTCTGGTCCACAAGCTTCATATTCTCGCGTGCTTCCTTCAGAGCAGCTGCCAGATCCAGATCCTTCTGCTCCAAAGCTTCCTTCATCCTCTCTAAAGAAACAACACTCTTCAGACGAGACTATAGTTGGCTATTTTCACTACGCACATCTTCTTATATGATGTCACTCGGTTCAAAGAGACTGAAAGAAAAGCAGCGGAAAGTCCACCAAGCAGACGAAACAGTCGAATGGTTACCTCCCATGATGGCCGTTTCTTATTGGGCAGTCTTCAGATTCTTCTTCGCCAGTTCCAGGTCAAGTTCAACGCTGATATGCTTCTTCTTCAACGCGGTGAGCCGAGCTCCAAGACCACAAGACCTCTGCAGCCAGAAAGACAAACATTTCAGTCGACAGAAATAAGAGATAGTGAAGGAAAAGATTTACTCTAAGACTACTGCCGAATCAAATATTCAACAGTAGTCTCGGGGACTACACCCAGTGGGTGCACTTAGAGTGCCCCCACTGGATCAGATCAATACTCAGCATGAGTTCAAAAATAAAAAGACAGAGAGATATATCATCAGACCTCGGTCGACTGCCAGCAGCCGACCGTGGTGTGGGGGACTACACCCAGTGGGTGCACTCGACGTGCCCCCACTGATTCGGAAAGTGCAAAATTGAAGATCTCCTGGGTTCTAAACAAAGGAACACCCAGTGGGTGATCAAAAATAAAGCAACGATCAAAAGCTCGGTCGGAATTTTACTGACCTGGACATTGGTCTAAAGGGCAGTGCTGGCATTATAGGCTATCTGACTGGCTTCATGCATCACTTTCACCTGCTCCATGACAAGATTCGCCTGGCGAAGAGCTTCCCTAGCGGCACTCGGCGAGTCATCCAGAGTTTGATATGTAGCAAAAAGAGATGGCTCCAGCGGGGTCGAAGTAGTTGCCGGGTCGGATGAGTGGAGTTGCACCGGTGCAGCAGGCGTCTGTGCAGTCGACCCCGACGGACGATCAAAGGGTCAGCAAATGTGACGTTAGTCCGAACTACCGTCTCAGGTGCCGGTGTGGACTGAGGGATTTGGACTTCAAGTCTCCCCCTGCTCGAACCTCCACTCTTCTTCTTCCTCTCCTGAAGAGGCACTTCTTCCTCGTTGTCAGGAAGCACAACGACGTCTTGCAGATCTACATAAGGAGAGAAGTATCAAATTTTCAGTCAATCGACCACCCACTCGGTTAAACAGAACTGGGTTGGATGAACTTACCAACTCGTGAGGTGGCTTCTTATTCTCTTGGCGCCTTGTCAACGTCCATATCAGTAGCAACAGAGGTGGGGCTGGAAGGACATAAGAATTGGTCGGTCAGATCAAGAAAATCTTCAATTGACTTACGGAAACACAAACAAGATACCCACCCTGAGGCAACGGGGACGTTCATCTTGATTCATGGCAGTGTCTTCCGAGCCTTGGGAGGAGCAACCTTAGGCTGCTTGGCCACCTTCTCCGCCGGCTCCGGAGTCGACGTTCGAGTGCGCTTCTGGGTAGTGGCACTCGGAGCCACACTCCTCACACGACCGCCAGATGGATCGTGTTGCTGTTTGGATCGACGCTCGGAGCGCGGCGGAGAGTCGACCTCTTCCTCCTCATCCGACTCCTCGCTCTCCTCCTCCTCCTCTCCTTCCGGGAATTCCCACTCTCCACTCTCCTCCGCACTGCCCTCCCCCTCCAGGTCCTGCACCAAGGCATGTTCGCCGTTGGGCATTGAGTGCATCTCAGTGAATACCTGCGAAGCAAATCGATCAAAACAAGAGTCAGCCAACATCAAGTACAGTCGGAATGTAAGCAGAAAACAGTCAGAACAGAGAATGTACCTTGTTAGGTGGGTTGTCGCTTCCGAAAGGGACAACTCGCCTGGATCCCCTAGGGTTGTCTTGATTACCCGTGATACCCTTCAACGACAAGGCCGCGGTGTCGAGTGGCACTTCTTCTGGATGGACCCGAGCGGTGTCGTCCGGTCCGGAATACAACCACGTCGGGTGATCACGGTCCTGAAGAGGCTGGATACGCCGACTCAGGAACACCTCCAGCAAGTCCAAACCAGTGACACCATCATTGATGAGCCGGACCACTCGGTCTACTAACATCCTCGTCTCCATGGTCTCCGCAGCAGTAACTTTCAGTGGGGCAGGGATCTGGACTCGGTCGAATGAAAAAGGAGGAAGACCGGTCGACTGACCTGGAGGCGCAACGTCCTGGCACTAGAACCAGGACGATTGCCAACCCCTAACGGATTCAGGAAGGGTCACAGCTGGGAAAGCACTCCTATTTCTCTTTTCGATACCTAGGCCCCCGCACATCTGGATAACGTGGGTTTTCGAGTCACTCGACTTCGCCTTTTTTACCGACTAGGAACGAATGGTGAAGATGTGTTTGAAGAGACCCCAGTGCGGTCGGCACCCTAAGAAGTTCTCGCACATCGACACAAATGCGGCTAGGTACGTGATAGTGTTGGGGGAAAAGTGGTGGAGTTGTGCCCCAAAGAAGTTCAGGAACCCACGAAAGAAAGGGTGTGGAGGAAGTGAGAAACCCCGGTCGACATGAGTGGCAAGCAGGACACACTCACCCGGTCGAGGTTGCGGCTCCATCTCCCCCTTCGGCAGCCTCGCCGCCCCCTTGGCAATTAGCCCAGACTCCTCCAGGTCGGCCAGATCCTCTTGCCGGACTGAAGACCGGATCCAATTGCCTTGGATCCAACCCGGCGGCAACCCCGAGCGCGACGATGATCCACGGCTCGTTTTCTTGCCCTTCGCCGCCCCCGTCGCCTTCTTGGCGCGCTATAGCGCTGCCGTCTTGTCCTTCACCATGGCGAGAAAGCGTCGGTATCGGAGGCGGAGGCGCTTGAAGAAAGAAGAAGAGGCAGGTGTGCACAGTGCAAGCGCCCCGGCCCCATCGCCTTATCAAGGGCCACTTCCGAGTGACTGACGCATGAGGCCGAGCAATCCCGTCAAATCCTGCTACAGTTGCGCCACAACTAATGTGGCGAAAAAGGCGGTGCGATGATCGAGGCATCGTTGCTTATCTGGGCCCCCCTTTTCCGGCGCCCTCCAGCTCGCGCGCTCCCCCGAAATTTCATATCCCGCGGAATCCAGGATTCCTCGCGGGCAATCACGCCCGAGATCTCGCGCTCCAACGCAAAACTCGACGCATGAGGTCACCAATTCAATCGACAGCTCTCTGAATGGATCAAGGCAACCGAGTCGACGTTGAAGTACCAACGCCGGCGTTCTGTCTAGCAGGAAGCACTCGCGGAGGCACAAAGCTCAAGACAGGTCCAACTTTGTCCTACCTTCCTCTCACACCTTAATCCATTCGGGGGCTACTGACGAGGTTACAAACCTAGGGTAGGGTCATAGGCTCGACCTATACGTCCTACCCAAGGTCACTACCCTAGAAGACAAAAAGATCAAGAGTCAACAGAAGAGCTCCAGTCAAGTACGTCGAGTGCAATCCACTCGACGGTCACATCACTCGACGGTCACTACCTACCATCACTCGACCATATCAAAGACCGGGAGTCGGAAGAGCACGCAACGGCCAGATATTCACTCCTTAGGCTTCATGAGCATTAAGAGTACTTAATGCTGGCGTTACCAGTAATGTCCCTTACTTTACGTACATTATTTCCCTTGTAATGGAGGCGGGCTGGGGTTCTGGCGCACTCTATATAATCCACCCTCTCCTCTGGCACAAGGGTTCGCACCCTCTGTAATTCTACACACACATAATCCAATCGACCGCCTCCGAGCACTGACACATAGGGCTATTACTTCCTCCGAGAAGGGCCTTAACTCGTAAATCTCGTGTGTACATCTTCGCCATAGCTAAGATCTTGCCTCTCCATACCTACCCCCTTTCTACTGTCAGCCTTAGAACAATGACATCGTCCATGAAATAGGCTAGAATCGGCCAGACCTGCGAGTGTTGATGACCAATAGGTAAATCCACCCCGAGGTTCATCAAACGTGGAAATCGCTCCGAGACCCCAAAGTGGTGAGTAAGAGTTCACGAAACGTGCCAAAATAGGCCAAAACTGCTAGTATTGATGGCCTACACGTAAACGCACCTCGGGGATCATCAATCGTGGAAATCGCTACAGGACCTCAAAATGGTGAGCAATAGCCCATGAGACGGGCCGAATCAGCCAAAACAGCGAGTATTGATGACATACACGTAATAGAACCTTTGAGTTCAACAACCATGGAAATCGCACAGGGACCCCAAAACGGTGAGTAATAGCTCATGAAATGGGCTAGAATCGGCCAAAACGACGAGTGTTAATGAACGATTCGTAAGAACACCTTGGGGTTTAGCAATCATAGAAATCGCTCCGAGACCGCCAAATGGAGAGTAATAGTCCACAAAACGGGCCAGAATTAGCCAAAACGGCGAGTGTTGTTGACCTGCACGTAATCGCACCTTGGAGTTCAAAAACCTTGGAAATCGCATTGGGACCCCCAAAACGGTGAGTAGTAGCCCATGAAACGGGCCAGAATCGGGCAAAACAACAAGTGTTGATGAATGACACGTAAGCGCATCTTGGGGTTCAGCAACCATTAAAATCGCTTCGGGGCCCCAAAACGGTGAGTAATAGTCCACAAAACGGGCCAAAATCGGCCAAAATAGCGAGTGTTAATGACCTGCACGTAAGCGCACCTCGGGGTTCAGTAACCATGGAAATTGCTCCTTGCCCCAAAACGGTGAGTAATACTTCATGAAACGGGTCAGAATCAGCCAAAACGGTGAGTGTTGATGAATGATACGTAAGCGCACCTTGGGGTTCAGCAACCATAAATATCTCTCCGGGACCCCACAACGGTGAGTAATAATCCACGAAATGGGCCAGAATCAGCCAAAATGGCGAGTGTTAATGTCATGCACATAAGCGCACCTTTGGGTTCATCAACCAAGAAAATCGCTTCGAGACCCCAAAATGGTGAATAATAGTGCACGAAACAGGCTAGTTGGCCAAACCTGCGAGTGTTGATGACCGATAGGTAAATGCACCCCGAGGTTCATCAATCGTGGAAATCACTCCGAGACCCCAAAATGGTGAGTAATAGTCCACGAAACGCGCCAAAATCGGCCAAAACTGCTAGTGTTGATGACCTACACGTGAACACAACTCGAGGATCATTAATCGTGGAAATCGCTCCAGGACCTCAAAATAGCGAGCAATAGCCCATGAGATGGGCCGAATCAGCCAAAACGGCGAGTGTTGATGACCTGCACGTAATAGCACATTTGAGTTCAAAAACCATGGAAATCGCACAGGGACCCCCAAACGGTGAGTAATAGCCCATGAAACGGGCTAGAATAGGCCAAAACGGCAAGTGTTGATGAACGATACGTAGGCACGCCTTTGGGTTTAGCAATAATAAAAATTGCTCCGAGACCCTGAAGTGGTCCGTGAAACAGGCCAGAATCAGCCAAAACAGCGAGTGTTGATTACCTGCATGTAATCGCACCTTGGAGTTCAAAAACCATGGAAATCGCACCAGGACCCCAAAACGATGAGTAATAGCCCATGAAACGGGCCAGCATCGGCCAAAATGGCGAGTGTTGATGAATGACACGTAAGCGCACCTTGGGCTTCAGCAACCATAAAAACGCTCCGAGACCCCAAAATTTTGAGTAATAGTCCACGATACGGGCCAGAATCGGCCAAAATAGCGAGTGTTAATGACATGCACCTAAGCGCACCTCGGGGTTCAATAACCTTGGAAATTGCTCCTTACCACAAAATGATGAGCAAAAGTCCATGAAACGGGTCAGAATCAGCCAAAATGGTGAGTGTTGATGAACGACACGTATGCACACCTTGGGGTTCAACAACCATAAAAATCACTCTTGTACCCCAAAACGGTGAGTGTTAATGGCATGCACGTAAGCGCACCTTGGGGTTCATAAACCAAGAAAATCACTTCGGGACCCTAAAACGGTGAATAATAGTCCACGAAACGGGTCAGAATAGGCCAAACCTGCGAGTGTTGATGACTGAGAGGTAAATGCACCCCGAGGTTCATCCATCATAAAAAAATCGCTCCGAGACCCAATATGATGAGTAATAGTCCACAAAATGCGCCAAAATCGGCCAAATCTGCTAGTGTTGATGACATACATGTAAACGCACCTCGGGGATCATCAATCGTGGAAATTGCTCCAGGACCTCAAAAGGTGAGGAATAGCCCATGAGACGGGCCGAATCAGCCAAAATGGCGAGTGTTGATGACCTGCACGTAATAGCACCTTGGTGTTCTATAATCATGGAAATCACGCAGGGACCCCAAAACGGTGAGTAATAGGCCATGAAACGCGCTAGAATCAGCCGAAACGGTGAGTGTTGATGAACGATACGTAAGCACACCTTAGGGTTTAGCAATCGTAAAAATCGCTCTGGAACCCCAAAATGGTCCACGAAATGGTCCAGAATCAACCAAAACGGTGAGTGGTGAAGACCTGCACGTAATCATATCTTGGAGTTCAAAAACCATGGAAATTGCACCGGGAGCCCAAAACGGTGAATAATAGCCCATCAAACGGGCCAGAATCGGGCAAAACGGCGAACGTTGATGAATGATACGTAAGCGCATCTTGGGGTTCAGCAACCATTAAAATCGCTTCGGGACCCCAAAACGGTGAGTAATTGTCCACGAAACTGGCCAGAATCGGCCAAAATTACGAGTGTTAATGACCTGCACGTAAGCGCACATTGGGGTTCACTAACCATAAAAATCGCTCCGGAACCCCAAATCGATGAGTAATAGCCCATGAAACGGGCCAGAATCTGCCAAAATGGCGAGTATTGATGAACGACACGTAAGTGCACCTTGGGCTTCAGCAACCATAAAAATCGCTCCGGGACCCCAAAATTGTGAGTAATAGTCCATGAAACGGGCCAGAATCGGCCAAAATAGCGAGTGTTAATGACCTGCACGTAAGCGCACCTCGGGGTTCAGTAACCATGGAAATTGCTCCTTACCCCAGAACGGTGAGTAATAGTTAATGAAACGGATCAGAATCGGCCAAAACGATGAGTGTTGATGAACGATACGTAAGCGCACCTTGGGGTTCATCAACCATAAAAATCGCTCCGGGACCCCAAAACAGTGAGTAATAGTCCACGAAATGGTCCAGAATCGGCCAAAACGGCGAGTGTTAATGTCATGCACGTAAGCGCACCTAGGGGTTCATCAACCAAGAAAATCGCTTCGAGACCCCAAAATGGTGAGTAATAGTCCATGAAACAGGCCAGAATCAGCCAGACCTGCGAGTGTTGATGACTCATAGGTAAATGCACCCCGAGATTCATCAATCATGGAAATCGCTCCGAGATCCCAAAATGGTAAGTAATAGTCCACGAAAGGCGCCAAAATCGGCCAAAACTGCTAGTCTTGATGACCTAGACGTAAACACAACTCGGGGGTCATTAATCGTGGAAATTGCTCCAGGACCTCAAAATGGCAAGCAATAGCCCATAAGACGGGCCGAGTCAGCCAAAACAGCGAGTGTTGATGACCTGCATGTAATAGCACCTTTGAGTTCAACAACCATGAAATCGCACAGGGACCCCAAAACGGTGAGTAATAGCCCATGAAACGGGATAGAATCAGCCAAAACGGCGAGTGTTGATGAATGATACGTAAGCACACCTTGGGGTTTAGCAATCATAAAAATCGCTCCAGGACAACAAAATGGTCCATGAAATAGGCCAGAATCAGCCATAACGGCAAGTGGTGATTACCTGCACGTAAGCGCACCTTGGCTTCAGTTACCATGGAAATTGCTCCTTACCACAAAACGGTGAGTAATAGTCCATGAAACGGGTCAGAATCGGCCAATACAGCGAGTGTTGATGAACGATACATAAGCGCACCTTGGGGTTCAACAACCATAAAAATCACTTTAGGACCCCAAAACGGTGAGTGCTAATGTCATGCACGTAAGTGCACCTTGGGGTTCATAAACCAAGAAAACCGCTTCGGGACCCCAAACGGTGAGTAATAGTCCATGAAACGGGCCAGAATCGTCCAAACCTGCGAGTGTTGATGACAGAGAGGTAAATGCACCCCGACTTTCATCTATCATAAAAATCACTCCAAGACGCCAATATGGTGAGTAATAGTCCACGAAACGCGCCAAAATCGGCCAAAACTGCTAGTGTTGATGACCTACATGGAAACACACCTCGGGGATCATCAATCGTGGAAATTGCTCCAGGACCTCAAAAGGTGACAATAGCCCATGAGACGGGCCGAATCAGCCAAAATGGCGAGTATTGATGACCTGCACGTAACTGCATGTAATAGCACCTTGGAGTTCTACAACCATGGAAATCGCACAGGGACCCCAAAACGGTGAGAAATAGCCCATGAAACGGGCTAGAATCAGCTGAAACGGCGAGCACACCTTAGGGTTTAGCAATAATAAAAATCGCTCCGGGACCCCAAAATAGTCCACGAAATGGGCCAGAATCAGCCAAAACGGCGACTGTTGATGACCTACACGTAATCGCATCTTGGAGTTCAAAATCCATGGAAATCGCATCGGGACCCCAAAACGGTGAGTAATAGCCCATGAAACGGGCCAAAATCGGGCAAAACGGCGAGTGTTGATGAATGACATGCAAGCGCATCTTGGGGTTCAACAACCACTAAAATCGCTTCAGGACCCCAAAACGGTGAGTAATTGTCCACGAAACTGGCCAAAATCGGCCAAAATGGCGAGTGTTAATGACCTGCACGTAAGCCCACATTGGGGTTCAGTAACCATAAAAATCGCTCCGGAACCCCAAATCGATGAGTAAAAGACCATGAAATGGGCCAGAATCTGCCAAAATGGCGAGTGTTGATGAACGACACATAAGCGCACCTTGGGCTTCAGTAACCATAAAAATCGCTCCAGGACCCCAAAATGGTGAGTAATACTCCAGGAAATAGGCCAGAATCGGCCAAAATAGCGAGTGTTATTGACCTACACGTAAGTGCACCTCGAGGATCAATTACATAACCCGGTGTCAACAACAATTATGAATCGGAATTATCCGTTTTTATAACCCGGCGATTTTGGAAATCATAGATCGGCAAGTTCTACATTTTCAAACCGGCTGAATATCAGTTGAATATTTGAAGACCAATATTTTTCTCAGCTCAGTGCATTGAAGGCCAATTTAAATGGATTCTTTATTCGCAAAATATCTTCTGCAAGAAAATTGATTATGAAGCTGGTCTGTTGACCCGGATTTTTCAAAAGAAGTATCTGGATTTTTTGCATTGACAAAGTGGAAACATATTTGCTAAGGAGATTTGTTATTAATTCATGGGCGTGTATCAAGAAGGAAATGACATGGGCTTAAAGATGATCAGGTGCCGGCTTACAAAATTTTTTAACCAGGAGCACAACCTATCAAAGTTGTTCTGGTGTTTATTTTGCAGGATTAGTTTAACATGGATAACTCCAAATTAAACTGTAGGCTAATGTCAGGGATATACCCCGCGGTGTTACCCGGCCAGACTTGGCGGCTCACCAGAGACCCGGCAGACATTTGACGACTCACTGGAGACCCGCCCGATCCTCGGCGTACTATTAGTGACCCGGCGGGCGGATCAGACGGACGACAAGGCCCAAGGCCCAGAAAGCCGGCTTATACTCTGGTGGGCCGGCTTAAGAGAAAAGGCATGATGAATATTTCCCTTACAAGGAAGTAAGACTCGAACTTGTATCTCGTTTGTAATAGAAGATAAGTTAGTGCTAGTCCTACTAGGAATCCACATGTAACCCGCCCCTTCAACTTATATAAGGAGGGGCAGGGCACCTGAGGGAGTTCCGGACTAGGGGGTGTCCGAATAGCCGAACTATCATCATCGGCCGGACTCCAAGACTATGAAGATACAAGATTGAAGACTTTGTCCCGTGTCCGGATGGGACTTTCCTTGGCGTGGAACGCAAGCTTGGCGATAGGGATATGTAGATCTCCTACCTTTATAACCGACTTTGTGTAACCCTAGCCCTCTCCGGTGTCTATATAAACCGGATGGCTGTAGTCCATAGGACGAACAGCAATCATACCATAGGCTAGCTTCTAGGGTTTAGGCTCTTTGATCTCGTGGTAGATCCACTCTTGTAACACACATCATCAATATTAATCGAGTAGGACGTAGGGTTTTACCTCCATCAAGAGGGCCCGAACCTGGGTAAAACATCGTGTCCCTTGTCTCCTGTTACCATCCGCCTAGACGCACAGTTCGGGACCCCCTACCCGAGATCCGCCGGTTTTGACACCGACATTGGTGCTTTCATTGAGAGTTCCTCTGTGTCGTCACCGATAGGCTCGATGGCTTCTTCGACCATCATCAACGCCGCGGTCTAGGGTGAGACCTTTCTCCCCGGATAGATCTTCGTATTCGGCGGCTTCGCACTGCAGGCCAATTCGCTTGGCCAACTGGAGCAGGTCGAAAGCTACGCCCCTGGCCGTCAGGTCAGATTTGGAAGTTTGAACTTCACAGCTGACATCCGCGGGGACTTGATCCTCGATGGATTCGAGCCACAGCCGAGTGTACCGCACTATCACGGCGAGCGTGATTTAGCTCTGTAGCCCGACAGTACCCTGGAGGCCCCACTCGAAACCGCTCCGATCTTCAATCCGGAGCCGGCTGCGCAGATCGAGGACGGATGCCTAGACATCACCTCAGGGGCTGCAACCTCTATGGCGATAGAGCCGAACACTGACTTTGTCCCTCATAAAGCTCGTGACACCGAGGTGCCGGACTCCTCGCCGGACTCCGAACCCCCCGCGCCCTCCCCGGTCGAATCCGATTGGGCGCCGATCATGGAATTCACCGCAGCGGACATCTTTCAACACTCACCTTTCGGCGACATCTTGAGTTCGCTAAAGTATCTCTCGTTATCAGGAGAGCCCTGGCCGGACTGCGGTCAGGAAGGTTGGGATGCGGACGACGAAGAAATTCAAAGCCCACCCACCACCCACTTGGTAGCCGCTGTCAACGATCTAACCGACATGCTATACGACGACTCCGAAGACATCGACGGTATGGACGACGATGCCGGAGATGACCAAGAACCAGCGCCTAACAGGCACTCGAAAGCCACCCCAGCTCACAACGTATACGTGGTGGATACACCAAAAGGAAGCGACAATGGGGAAACACGGGACGTGGCGAAGGACAACTCCCCCAACAAACAAACAAAGCGGCGACGCAAGCACCGCCCGAAGACCGGCATCGACAAAAACGGCACCCATACGGACCCGCCCCTAGAGCAGGGCGAAGCAGTGGACGACGCACATGTCAACAAGCAGCCAGCTGGACATGAACTGGACAAGCAACCCATCCCCGGCGAAGATGATCTCACATCACCAGAGCATATGAATCTTCATAAAAGGCTCGTCGCCACAGCAAGAAGTTTGAACAAGCAAAAGCGGAAGCTCAAAACAGTGGAGGACGCACTCAGAATGAGATGGAGCAAAGTACTCAACACCGCAGATAAATATGGCACTAGTCACCAGACAAAGAGCTACCCGAAGCGCAAGTTGTTGCCCGAATTTGACGAGGAGGCCTTAGAGGCCCCGCAGTCAAAAAAGAAAGAAGCCGCCTGGCCGGACAGACGACCAGATGACAGGCCAAGAGCAACAAGGGGCGCCGCACAC
This sequence comes from Triticum dicoccoides, assembly GCF_002162155.2. Taxonomy (NCBI): domain Eukaryota; kingdom Viridiplantae; phylum Streptophyta; class Magnoliopsida; order Poales; family Poaceae; genus Triticum; species Triticum dicoccoides. Next base: position 12,336,802 of record NC_041389.1, read on the forward strand.
AAGCCGGCACACAATCAGCATAAAGATCCTTGGAAAAAGGATAACCCGGCCAGGTCTATCTATGGGCCAAAAAAGAAGACTCCAGGAAGTAACACAACCAGCCGAGCATTTGAAGACAATGGCACACCCAAATACAGGGGCGCCGCACACCCACTATGTTTTACCGACGAGGTACTGGATCATGGATTTCCAGCGGGATTCAAACCCGTAAACATAGAGGCATATGACGGAACAATAGAACCCAGAGTCTGGATTGAGGATTATATCCTACACATACATATGGCAAGAGGAGACGATCTCCATGCCATAAAATACCCACCCCTCAAGCTCAAAGGGCCGGCTCGGCATTGGCTTAAAAGCCTCCCAGAAAATACGATTGGAAGTTGGGAAGAGCTTGAGGATGCGTTTCGAGCAAATTTTCAGGGGACTTATGTCCGGCCTCCGGATGCAGACGATTTAAGTCACATAACTCAACAGCCCGGAGAGTCAGCACGCAAATTCTGGAACAGGTTCCTCACTAAAAAGAACAAAATAGTCGACTGTCCGGACGCTGAAGCCTTAGCAGCCTTTAAACACAACTTCCGAGACGAATGGCTCGCCAGACACCTCGGCCTGGAAAAAACAAGAACAATGGCCGCACTAACAAGCCTCATGACACGCTTTTGCGCAGGGGAAGACAGCTGGCTGGCTAGATGCAGCACCAGCGACCCGAGTACATCCAAAATCAGGGATGGAAATGGGAAATCACGACGCAGAAAAGATCAGCGCCGAAATAAAGAAAATGGCCCAAATAGTACGGCGGTCAACGCCGGATTCAAAAGCTCTCGGCCGAACAACAAAACACTGCCCTAAAGGATAACAGTGACGAGCTATCCAACCTAAACAAGATTCTAGATAGACTGTGTCAAATACATGGTACCTCCGGGAAGCCTGCAAACCATACCCATAAAGATTGTTGGGTCTTCAAGCAGTCCGGTCGACTTAACGCCGAACACAAGGGGCTCGACACATCAAGTGAAAGTGACGAAACCCAAAAGCAGCACTCCGGAAAACAAAAGACTTTCCCACTAGAAGTCAAAACAGTGAACTCACTTCATGTGATAACACGCAGCGCGGCACCTGCCATGCCAGGACACCGTCCGCAGAATGGGGATAGAACCTACCAAAATTCGCTATAGCAGCACTTCCTTCAGAGGAGTGACGCCAGGCCCTTTTTAGCCAATTATACAGGCTCTGTACCACTAGAGGTTGTGTTCGGTGCATCCGACAACCCCCGTCGTGAAAAGCTCACTCCCCATCGCCCCATTTAGCAGTAGCCCTTAAGCACTACTAGGGCGTACAGCTTTCACCCGCTTTAATGCAATACCACATTACGCGTCTCTTACGCTTAACAATGCCCGGTCCACGTGGCATAATCTCAAAACTCCAGGTGTCTCTCGACCACGGAGAATGTGCGGCTGCCTCGACAACCACACACTAATCCGACCTTGCAGGTCAAAGCCCCTAAAAACAGGTCATTTAGACCTCGGAAATGGTTAGACGAGTCCGGCGTAACTTAACAAGGGGCTTCCCAGCCGCATACCCCTTTTTTTAGGGGGCTGCGCGCATAAATGATGAAAGCCAATAAAGCTCAACTTTCTTCATCTTCCAAATTATACCTTATTTTAATACAATTTTTGCACGATATTTCTTAGAAATTAGTCCTTCTCTTTTACAGATGAAGCATGTGCTACACCCGTCCAGGATACAGCACAACGGAGACACAGGCGCAGACGTGCAGTAGGGACCCGCTGCAAGGATTCTTTTTAGATTAAGACCATGTGTAAACCTTTCTTACTGTCTCTTGTTGATACACATCCCCCGGTTTCCTACCAGAGCCGAGGAGGAGGCTGGCGTTTTGGCATCGGCCGCGTCAGAAGTTCCCGCCTGTACCTGGACACTAGGGGCTTAGGGCTTTGTTCTGCCCGATATCATAAAGACCGAACACCTCAGGGAGTGTTCGGCGTCTTGAGTTAGGCCTTATATGCATCAGCTCCGAATCATGTCTTTGGTCAAATGTTGGGTTTGCCCGGCTCCTGTGTTTTGCTGCCTTACGTTCCGTATCATCGGCTAACGCGGCACCAGGAGAACTACTGCGATTGTGCCCCGGTTCGGCCGGGAGAGCACCTCAGTAGAGAAAGCCGAAAACTGACTGTCATGATATAGCGAGAGACTGGTCAACCACTCGATCGACCATTGGAATGTTTAGAATTCCTCCGCTTTGACGAAGGACCGCTTCCCGGTCAGGCACATACGCGCCCCGAGTTCGGAGAAGCGCGGTGCCATCAGGGGCTATATAGTAGCCCCACATTCGAGCTCCTATGGCTAAGTGAAAGTGATAAAGCATTATAGTCCGGTTGCCTAGTTTGCTACGCTATCACCTCCTTAAAAGGAACAATACGCTGGATTAAGTGTGAAAAAGCTCTTTTCTTTTTGCAAACACCCCCGCACCATGTGCGTGGGGGCTGAAGCCAAAGACTGCCATCTTTCAGATTATACATATACATACGGCCGCACAGGAGATAGTTCAATACTTGAACACACAAGTATAAAAAGTCATTGCATTATAAACATGATCTTAGAAATCATACATGTCATTCAAACATAACATCTTTCGAGCACTGCGACTCTATTATACGAGCGCCCTGCAGGACTTCCTCAAAGTAATGCTCGGTGGAGAATCGGCTTCTGTCCGAACCCCGGGATGCAACAGCGGTGGCATCCATCTCCGCCCAGTATGTTTTACCACGGGCGAGAGCCATCCGTGCACCTGCTATGCATGCCGACCGCTTCATCGCCTTAATATGCGGCACTGCCCTAAGGAATTGCTGCAACAAGCCAAAATAACTCTTCAGCTTGGGCCTTTTCGGCCACAGATGAGCGACCACATCCGTCATGGCTAGTCCGGACAATCTATTTAGCTCAGCCCACTCAACCAGCCGATCACTCAATGGAAGTGGACGCTCCGCACTATGGAATTGAGACCAGAAAAGCTCTTCCATTTCATGATCCTCCTGGCTTCGAAAGTGCACGACTGCGTCCACCGCACTCGCCGCCAAGTCCAAATAAGGATCCTCCGCACCGTACAATCGGCCCAGCTAAGCATACTTCGGATCCGTGAACTTCCTACGCAGCATAAAGGGCTTTCCAGCCACAATGTCTCCGACCTGACGCAGTTCCTCCTTCATAGCCCGCATCGCACTACGGGCATCCTTGGCTTCGGCATCGGCCTTCTTCAGGTCCTCTTGCTCCGCTCGGCGTTCTCCTTCAAGAACCTCCAGGCGGTCGGTAGCAACCTTTAATTTCATGGCCATTCCGGCCATCTCCTCCCTGCTTCGGCAGTGAGCAGCCTTCTCGACTTCTAGCTCTTCCGCTGCCTTCAAGGCAGCCGCCTCGCTTTTTCTGGCTTGCTCCTTCGCCCGAGCAAGTTCTGCTCGAAGGTCTTCCACCGCAGCAGCACCATCTGCATCAAGCATACAACTTGTAAGGAATGAGCAACAGCTCCCTTACTAAGCGACCGCGGAGCAACCACATACCTTGTGACTCATCAAGTCGTTTATTGACCAGCGAGATGTCTGCATCTGCAGCGTCGAGTTGCTTCTTCAGCTCGGCGAATCCATCAGTCCGGCTGGCCACCAAATGTTCCGCCACCTGCATAGGAAAGGAGACAGTTTGCTGAGATTATGATCCTAGGCACGCTGTTGTTTTCGACAGCATACCAAGTCTCAGGGGCTACTATCTATACAGGGCGCACTTCATGTGCAAAACTGTCAACAGGTATGTCATTTTTTGGGTACCTCAAATCCCGTCAGTAAACTTCCGATGGCCTCATACAACCCGCTTTCGGCGGACGAGATCCTCTCAATCACATTACCCATTAATGTGTGATGATCTTCTGAGATGGATGCCCTCTTAAGCAAATCCTGCAGCTCCACCGGCCGTACTCCAATGGGTGCCGAACTCTCCGGCCCCGCCGGACTCGGGGAGACCCTCCGCGACGACACCTCAGGGTCGTCCGCCCCCCGCGATGGGGCAGCAGATGGAGGCGTTTCGCTCTCCATCATTTTCGGACGAAGGTCTCCCGAAGATGAGCTGTGCTGAGATGGGCTGAGATCCGAACTACAAGGTGAAGACTTCGGTTACCCTTAGAAATTAAACAGGGATGTCCACTATTACAAAATTCCCCCTTTTACTTATGGCTCGCTAGAGGGCTGATTCCTTCGAGGGGACAGTTCGGCCGGGGCTCTGCCCGGCCCGGGACCTTCCAATACAGATTTCTTTCCCCGCTTTGAGGCCTTGGCCCCCGGGTCTTCAGAAGCGGTCCTCTTCTCCCCCTGGAAGGAGGAACTCTCGATTCCTCCCTTACTAAAAGCCTCCATGGCAGGGGTGGTAGATCCCCTGTGCCCTTCCTCGCCCTCCTCCGAAGGTGCAACCTCTAACATTTTGATTAACACAGGATCCTGCATGGTCTCAGAGAGGGGGGCCGGACACCGTATCAGTTTTGCTTGCGCTATCCACTCCTGTCCAAGGGATAGTTGGTTAAAAGGCAAACCCATAGTAAATAAATGGACAACGTGTCCGGACACGGGGCTACTTACTGGAGAATCCGGGCGATTGCAGCTCAGGCCAGCATCCTCGGTCAATTCCGTACGCGTCTCTTGCGATCCGAAGAACAGTTTGTACATCTCCACGGGTGTCAAACCCATGAAGTGTTGAAGAGCTCGTGGCCCCTCCGGATTAAATTCCCACAGGCGGAGGGCGCGACGTTTGCAGGGCAGTAGGCGCCGGATCAACATAACCTGTACCACTGCGACCAGATCGATCTCCCTTTCTTGGAGGCCTCGAATCCGGTCCTGCAATAGGGGTACGTCTTTGGACGGCCCCCAGTCACGCCCCTTGTTGACCCATGACGTCAGCTGCTGTGGAGGGCCCGAGCGAAAGATGGGCGACGGCCTTTGCCTGCTGCCCTTGGGAGCGGTGATATAAAACCACTCATGTTGCCACAAGCCAAACTCCTCCTGAAAAGAGCCCTTGGGCCATGGAGCTTCGGCCCTCTTGCTTATAACTGCCCCGCCGCACTCTGCCTGACGCCCCTCAATAATCTTCGGCTCCACATTGAAGGTTTTGAGCCACAAGCCGAAGTGAGGGGTAGTGCAGAGGAAGGCTTCGCAGACGACAATGAATGATGAGATATGGAGGATGGACTCCGGAGCCAAGTCGTGGAATTCCAGCCCATAGTAAAACATGAGCCCCCTCACGAAAGGATCCGTCGAGAAGCCTAAACCCCGACGGAGGTGAGACACGAACACGACGCTCTCGCCAGGCTCGGGAGTTGGGATAACTTGCCCTCGGGAAGGCAGCCTATGCGAAATCTCGTAGGTTAAGTACCTGGCGTCTCTCAGCTTTAGCACGTCCTCTTCCGTGACGGAGAAGGGCATCCACCGACCTCGTAGGTCAGGACCGGACATTGTCGAAGATTGAAGGTACCTGAATTTGGAGCCCTGGGTGCTGGAACTCGGGGAGAGGGGCGGATTCGATAGAGGATTGAATAAAAAGAACGGGCCTTGGTCTCATTATAAAGAGGAAGAATACCAAGAGCCGTCCCCGTGACCATTTGGAACCCGCCTTCGATGGAGGGGGCGTGGCGACGGGCGCGGTTGGGTTACCCACGTCCGTATTGATGGGAATCCCGGAATAAGGGGAAAGATGATCTCTGCTTCGACAAGACGTGCCAAAGAAACCGCCTCGCTAAACGCGCGGAGGTGGAACAATAAAGACAATTCAAGTAAAGGCTTGGTAGTGGTGTGACGTCACGCCACAGAATACGTCAGCAGATCGAACTTGTGTAATATTATTCTCTCTACGGTGGTATGTGGAATTTATTTTGCAGAGCCGGACACTATCCTGGTGTTCACAATCTTCTATAAATTATTCGGAGGAGGAACCCGCCTTGCAATGCCGAAGACGATATGCGCGTTGGACTCATCGTCATTGAAGCCTGGTTCAGGGGCTACTGAGGGAGTTCCGGACTAGGGGGTGTCCGGATAGCCGAACTATCATCATCGGCCGGACTCCAAGACTATGAAGATACAAGATTGAAGACTTCGTCCCGTGTCCGGATGGGACTTTCCTTGGCATGGAAGGCAAGCTTGGCGATACGGATATGTAGATCTCCTACCTTTGTAACCGACTTTGTGTAACCCTAGCCCTCTCCGGTGTCTATATAAACCGGATGGCTGTAGTCCATAGGACGAACAACAATCATACCATAGGCTAGCTTCTAGGGTTTAGCCTCTTTGATCTCGTGGTAGATCCACTCTTGTAACACACATCATCAACATTAATTGAGCAGGACGTAGGGTTTTACCTCCATCAAGAGGGCCCGAACCTGGGTAAAACATCGTGTCCCTTGTCTCCTGTTACCATCCGCCTAGACGCACAGTTCAGGACCCCCTACCCGAGATCCGCCGGTTTTGACACCGACAGCACCCCAAGAGGGACAAGCGACAGGAAACAATCTCTAGGGCTAGACACAACTAGAGGAGAGCCGGTTTACGGCGACTCCCTCATGAGCATAATGAGACCTAGCCACGAATAGAATGTAGGGCTATTACCGGATGATCTTTCCTGGGGCCCAAAGCTGTCTAAATCCTTGTCTTGTGTGTTGCGTCTCTCGTCCCGATCAACCCCTCTCAAGCTACCACATAGGTGTGTTGGCCTTGTGACTAAGTCCTGACACTAAGGACATCTGACGTGTTAATTCCACGACAGAAATTGCTCCTTACCCCAAAACGGTGAGTAATAGTCCATGAAACGGGTCAGAATCGGCCAAAACAGTGAGTTTTGATGAACGATACGTAAGCGCACCTTGGGGTTCAGCAACCATAAAAATTGCTCTTGGGCCCCAAAACGGTAGGTAATAGTCCACGAAACGGGCCAGAATCAGCCAAAACGGCGATTGTTAATGTCATGCACGTAGGTGCACCTTGGGGGTCATCAACCAAGAAAATCCCGTCGGGACCCCAAAACGGTGAGTAATAGTTCATGAAACGGGCCAGAATCGACCAAACATGCGACCTGTGAGTGTTGATGACCGATAGGTAAATACACCCCAAGGTTCATCAATCGTGGAAATTGCTCTGAGACCCCAAAATGGTGAGTAATAGTCCATGGAACACGCAAAAATCGGCCACAACTGCAAGTGTTGATGACCTATACGTAAACGCACCTCGGGGATCGTCCATGAAATAGGCCAGAATCGGCCAAACCTGCGAGTGTTGATGACCAATAGGTAAATCCACCCCGAGGTTCATCAAACATGGAAATCGCTCCGAGACCCCAAAATGGTGAGTAATAGTTCACGAAACGCGCCAAAATAAGCCAAAACTGCTAGTGTTGATGACCTACACGTAAACGCACCTCGGGGATCATCAATCATGGAAATCGCTCCATGACCTCAAAATGGTGAGCAATAGCCCATGAGACGGGACGAATCAGCCAAAATAGCGAGTGTTGATGACCTGCACGTAATAGAACCTTGGAGTTCAACAACCATCGAAATCGCACAGGGACCCCAAAATGGTGACTAATAGTCCATAAAATGGGCTAGAATCGGCCAAGATGGCGAGTGTTGATGAACGATACGTAAGCACACCTTGGGGTTTAGCAATTATAAAAATCGCTCCGGGACCGCCAAATGGTGAGTAAAGTCCACAAAACGGGCCAGAATCAGCCAAAACTGTGAGTGTTGTTGACCTGCACGTAATCGTACCTTGGAGTTCAAAAACCTTGGAAATCACATTGGGACCCCCAAAATGGTGAGTAGTAGCCCATGAAACGGGCCAGAATCGGGCAAAAGAGCGAGTGTTGATGAATGACACGTAAGCACATCTTGGGGTTCAGCAACCATTAAAATCGCTTCCGGACCCCAAAACGGTGAGTAATACCTACACGTAAGCGCACCTCGGGGTTCAATAACCATGGAAATTACTCCTTACCCCAAAATGTTGAGTAATACTTCATGAAACGGGTCAGAATCGGCCAAAACGGTGAGTGTTGATGAACGATACGTAAGCGCACCTTGGGGTTCAGCAACATAAAAATCGCTCTGGGACCCCAAAACGGCGAGTAATAATCCACAAAACGGTCTAGAATCAGCCAAATGGCGAGTGTTAATGTCATGCACGTAAGCCCATGAAACCCCAAAATGCACCCTGAGGTTCATCAATCGTGGAAATCGCTCCGAGACCCCAAAATGGTGAGTAATAGTCCACGAAATGCGCCAAAATCGGCCAAAACTACTAGTGTTGATGACCTACACGTAAACACAACTCGGGGATCATTAATCATGGAAATTGCTCCAGGACCTCAAAATGGCGAGCAATAGCCCATGAGACAGGCCGAATTTGTTAAAACAGCGAGTTATGATGACCTACACGTAATAGCACCTTTGAGTTCAACAACCATGGAAATCGCACAGGGACCCCAAAACGGTGAGTAATAGCCCATGAAACGGCTAGAATAGGCCAAAACGGCGAGTCTTGATGAACAATAGGTAATAGTCCATGGAACGGGCCAGTCGGTCAAAACGGCGTGTGTTAATGTCATGCACGTAAGCGCACCTTTGGGTTGATCAACTAAGAAAATTGCTTCGAGACCCCAAAATTGTGAGTAATAGTCCACGAAACGGGCCATAACGGCCAAACCTGCGAGTGTTGATGACCGATAGGTAAATGCACCCCGAGGTTCACCAATCGTGGAAATCGGTCCAAGACCCCTAAAATGGTGAGTAATAGTCCACGAAACGCGCCAAAATCGGCCAAAACTGCTAGTGTTGATGACGAATAGGTAAATGTACCCCGAGATTCATCAATCGTGGAAATCGCTCTGAGACCCCAAAATGGTGAGTAATAGTCCACGAAACGTGCCAAAATCGGCCAAAACGGCTAGTGTTGATGACCTTCACGTAAACACAACTCGGGGATCATTAATCGTGGTATTGGCTCTAGGACCTCAAAATGGCGAGCAATAGCCCATGAGACGGGCCGAATCAGCCAAAACGGCGAGTGTTGATGACCTGCACGTAATAGCACCTTTGAGTTCAACAACCATGGAAATCGCACAGGGACCACAAAACGTGGAGTAATAGCCCATGAAACGGGCTAGAATCGGTCAAAACGGGAAGTGTTGACGAACACTACATAAGCGCACCTTGGGGTTTAGCAATCATAAAAATCGCTCTGAGACCCCAAAATGGTCCATGAAAGAGGCCAGAATAAGCCAAAACGGTGAGTGTTGATTACCTACATGTAATCGCACCTTGGAGTTCAAACACTACAAGAAATATGTTAACTTGTGACCACCACTATTGGTCACTGAAAGGTCATAGTTTTTCATTTGCGACCTTTTTGTGACCAAAAACAGAAGGTCAAAAGTTGGCAGTCGTAAACTGAAATTAGTGACCTTCCTTGCGATATGTAAAAGGTCGTTGGTTCCACAACCAAATTTTTGGTCACAAGCAACCTCCCCAGACCACGTAGGCATCCAGCGTGGCAAGCTGATGTGGCACAAGAATCAGCCCGGTCCGATTCAGTGTTTTACATGGGCGGAGCCCAACAATTCAGCCTATTTGTGTTTTTTTCTGTTTGTCAATTTTTGGTTGGGTTCATGGGCCAAGCCCAATATTGCAGCCTTTTTATTGTTGGGCCGTGGCCTTTTTATCCCAGTTATAAAATTGTGATAAGTGGGTCCAAGTTGTCAGCTTCTAGTAAGTGGGTCCTGGCTGTCAGGGTCATGTTCTTCCTGTTTCAATTTGGCAGTAAATAAATAAGCAGTATTTAAATTGGCACAAACAGAAAACACATATAATAATACTTCGAATAACAACCAGATTCGGTATGGAGCTCCTGCTCTACAAATAACACATAATACAATGGCTGAATCTGGAGCTCCTGCTCTATAAATAACACATAATACAATGGCTGAATCTGGAGCTCCTACTCTACAAATAACACATAATACAATGGCCCTCCTGCACTACCAACACACAGGGTACTACCAACTACCAACTGTAGTAACAACCTCTACACGATGGAGCCCCTGCTCTACCAACACATAATACTATATATACTTTACAACCTCTACACAATGGAGCCCCTGCTCTATCAACTGTGCCATATTCTTCACGATGGAGCTCGTTTGATAGCATTACAAACTAGGCACCTGATCCTCTCATGAACAACATGCAACCTCAATCGCCCTGTTAAATGAATCAGCAAAGAAGAATCAGAAAATTGGAGCCAATATATTATAAAGAGACCACTCAAAAAAAAGACAAGTTATTTGGAATGATAACATAAATTCAACTAGTACAATGCTTTTATTATCCAGCTAGTGAAAATGAGATATTCATACAAGAGAGGTGACTCGCGAAAATAGAGCATTCTACTCATAGCTCGCAGAGTATCAATATTCTATTCTTATGAGCTTATTCTTATGCCTGAAGCAAGTAAGGAAATCTGACCAAATACGCAACACCTCCATAAACTAAAACATCATGATTGGCCTGGGGTTCTAATTTTGCTTTTTTCTCGTGGGCCATGATTATGATGATATAGCCTAATAAACTGTACGCCAAAATGTAAAGAAGATAAATATGCGGTACAGCAAAACCATGATTATCTTGTAATGTGAAACCCTGGAATTAAAGTGATGTAGCTTTAATTCTGATACATCAAAGTATATGACATGAGTTGATAACAAATGTTAGAACCACCAGATTATGAAAGTACACACCCACTATTCTGTTAAAATAGCCCTTAACAGAGCCAGCAAATGTGTATATTAGCTCTACTAGAAATCAGTCAGTAGATTAAGGAATTTATCACCAGAAAGCTCCAGTAGGAGTTGATGCTTTGTTACAGCATCTAGCAGCAACTAGTAGAGCCGCACATCCAACCCAAATCATGGAGAAGGCCATGCAGGAGCTACATCGGAGAAGAAGGAACGGGGAGGAGCTCACCAGAGGGAGGTTGTAGCCGTAGTAGAGGCTCAACCATACCACGGCTGTGGTGTGACCATCACCACATCCAGGAGAGGGTCTGGAAGCCGCCAAAGCACCACCGCGGCAACCAGGGCAAGCGCCAGGCACAGTGGCGCCACCCCAGGGACATCACCGCATGAACATCACCGGCCTCACCCTGTTTCAAGAAATGTTCACAACAACTTTGTCAGACTCAATCAATTCTGAAGAAACCACCTTCATCGTCATACACATACATACATACATACAGGAAGCAAAAAAAGAAGAAACAGACCAGGAAGATGGAGCCAACTCACCGGAGAACTTCTGGTCGCCATCGTACACAGTCGCCATAACACCGGTCACCTCGTTGATCTTGTCCTTGAAGTTCTCTAACTCCAGGGTGTTCCACTACAGCTCGGTATTTGCTCAACCGTGTGTGCACATGCATAAGGGCATACATAAAATATTCAAGTCAATATTCTCAGCTAACTGTGATGTAATGAAAATAATTACTCAAGGACTTTGCAGCGCTCATTTCAGCCATGTTCAGATAAACTTGGGGTAAATTAGCAGTAAGGATGTTAGTTGCAAGCTAGGTGAAACACAAACGAAGTCCTATTGTATTTATGGATCCCAACTTGTTTAAGCTAGAGCAGATTGTTCAACTTGTACAATCTAGCAGTCTAAAAGGAGAGAAATATGTTCATTCTCAGTTACACATTAATTAGGACAGAAATGAAAGACACAAAGTATACATTTAATATTTTGCAGCATCTCTAGCATTTTTGTTGTTTGCATATTAAAACCAATTGTTGACAACTATGGATCATCACTGATAAATTTGCATCTTATGCTACCACTTAATTTCAGCACATGACAAGACCAAAAGAGAAATCGAGCGGACTAGAAGGGGATGTCGTGCAGGGTGCGGGCAATGTGACTGAACTGCCCCAGAACATAAATCATAAAACACAACAATCATTTAGGTAATTGCAGAGAATCAGTGAATCAAGAATCAAGAAAACAATAATATACGAGTGTCACAACAACATTAATATACAAGTGTTATAATGTTCACACAATCAAGAATCAACAATCATCTAACTTGTTTCTGTTAACTCTGTAGCAACATTAATAGGCAAGCTTAGCATGTTTTGTTGACAATGTATCACCGAAAAGTCTTGTACTGCCAGAGTGATTACCAGCAGCAGCAGCAAGGAATGGAAGCAGAGTAGCAAAGCAATGCTTGTTTAGAACTCGGCATGCATGCAGAGTGACACAAACTCATCATCACACAATATGAATACTGTAAACTCCAAACTTACTCGGACACTAGTGACACAAGTTTCTGAGTAATGCAATGCATGTATCAAACCCTATGCAGACCGATGAAAACTCGTGGGACAAATGAGTAGCATGCAAAATCACTTGTACTGACAATGGTGGCCACTGCCAGGTTCAGCAGTATACACTTGAACACACTTAATCTGTTGTAACCACCAGACATAATCAGACACAAACAGCAGCTGTAACCACCAGACAGCTGCTGTAACAGGAGAATTAAGTTGTTGTAACCAGCAGCGGTACTATATCTCCAAGCCCAAACCCTTTGCTAATCTCAGATTCACCAAACGCACAGCACAAACCTAACCTAAATCTGCCCAACCATAGAACCAGAGGCTCCTAATCCTAGAACCACGGAAGCACCGGCCAACACACACTAACGCTATCAAATCTCACTGATCGCACGATACCACAGAGGAAGGAAGGGGGTCGGGCGCGTTACCATACCTTAAGGATGTCGATCTTGATGGAGCCGTAGACGATGCCGACGCCGACGGCAGAGACCCTGGCCACCTGCAAAACAACATACATCCCAGGGTGAACGGCGTGGCTGCGTCGGCGGCTGGATCTGGGCGATGAGGGTTCGGCGCTCCGATGGCAGGGCCCAGGACTTCGGGCTTCTCTTTTCTCTGTGTCGGCCAGTCGAGGTGGAGGAGGAACAACGCCGGCGACGCGGTGGCCCAAACTCTGCCTGCCTGCGTGGTTGAGGAAGAAGAGCAGAGAGGAAGTCAGATCGCGACCTTGACTTGCGTGCATGCGGGAGGGGGACGGATCTTGAAGAGCAGATCCATGGCGGGCGTCGAGGGTGCCTGCTTGTCTCATCTCCTCCTCACGAGCCTGTTGCTGGATTTGGCTGCTCCTGGATCTCGCCATGGCTGTGCGGTGCGCCTACGTTTATGGCGCGAGCGAGGAGGGTTTGACCATGGTCATGGGAGAGGAGGGGAGGGGAGTGGTCGCCGGTGGCCGGGGTTGGCGGAGAGGATGGAGGTCGGCGATGGCGGGTTGGGTGTGTCGGCTGGGAATCGAGAGAGACGGAGGAGGAGCGGCGCTCTCCTCTCCTCTGGTGTGTTTTTAGCCCATTGAGGGCGGGGATGCGTGGGGACTCGGGCTCGTCGCCGTCGACACAGGGGTGGAGGCCGGCCATGGTGCGGGTGTGGGGCGGCTAGGGTTTTTGCCAAAGGGGCGGCGGCGGCTAAGGGTGCGGGAGAGAAGGTGGAGAAGGTGGGGAAGTGGGGGCGTGGGGAAGTGGGGTTGTGTTACGACTAGGTGGGTGAGAGGGTGAGGGGGCAAGGGCTACCGTTGGATCCAGGAGCATCCAACGGTGCTTGATGCATGATCCGCGTGAGATGGCTATGGCCCAATCAGAATGCAGTACGCGTGTATGACGTTATGACCATCTAGTATTGGATGTTATGACCATTCAAAATTGGTCATGGTCAAATAAAAATAAAGTGTAAAATCATGTCAGCATTTTAGTTTTTATTTTTTAGTGTCCAAAATGAAATTTTTTTGTGAAGAAGCTACCAAATTTTTGTACAAGGGTGCATCTTGGGATGGCAAACAATGTTGCCTAAGAAGTTTTCATTTTTCTTTGGACGAAAAATTCATTTTCCATTTTTTGAGTGCTCGAAATGAGTTTTTTTTTGTGAAGGACCTACCATATAATTGTTGCAAAATTGGACCAAATCAATTTTATAAAATACTAGGCCATATTTAAAGCACAAGTGACAAAATGGTTGGGTGTCAAAAGTTTTGATCCACCTCTGGTGAAAAAGACAAATTCCCACCGATTCAGCAGGAAGTGGGTCAAATTGGAACTGCAGCTGCCTCATAGTTTGCTCTTTATTTTTTCCAAAAATTATTTCTAGGTATATAAGTATCTATTTAATCAGAGAAACATCAAAAGTTTTCCAAAATTCGACCACTAGCTAGGAACGGTCAAGCCCGCCATTTTGATCGCATTTTGAAACAGGCATAAAAAAGTCAAAAAAATCAAAAAATTGGAAAACCTTCACATTGTGTCATTATATGTGACCAAGTTACCAGCAAAATTATAAACTTTTAATACAGCGATTATTTAAAAAAAGTGTTCTCAGAAACGAGCTATCAAGTGTGAAGATTCATGGCTTTCAACCCAAATGATCAATCCTATGGCCACATTCACGGCATAGTTTGTTTAAATGATCTCATATTGTGCACAAGGGTGCATATTGGAATGACAAACAATGTTGCCTAAGGGAGTTTTCATTTACTTTGGACGAAAAATTCATTTTCCATTTTTCGAGTGCCCAAAATAAGATTTTTTTCGTGAAGGACCTACCATATATTTGTTGCAAAATTGTACCAAGTCAATTTTATAAAATACTAGGCCATATTTAATGCACAATTGACAAAATGGTTTGGTGTCAAAAGTTTTGATTCACCTCTGGTGAAAAAGACAAATTTTCGTCGATTCAGTTGGAAGCGGGTCAAATTTGAACTGCAGCTACCTCGTAGTTTGCTCTTTATTTTTTCCAAAAATCATTTCTAGGTACATAAGTATCTGTTTAATCAGAGAAACATCAAAAAAATTCCAAGATTCAACCACTAGCTAGGAACGGTCAAGCCCGCCGTTTTGACCCATTTTGAAACGGGCATAAAAATTTCAAAAAAAATCAAAAAATTGGAAAACCATCGCATTGTGTCATTATATGTGACCAAGTTTCCAGGAAAAATAATAAACTTGTAATACGGAAATTATTTTAAAAAAGTGTTCTCGGAAATGAGCTATCAAGTGTGAAGATTCATCGCTTTCAAGCCAAATAATCAATGTTATGGCCACATTCATGGCATAGTTTGTTCAAATGATCTCATATCGTGTACAAGGTGGCATCTTGGAATGGCAAACAATGTTGCCTAAGGAGTTTTCATTTTCTTTGGACGGAAAATTCATTTTCCATTTTTCGAGTGCCCGAAATGAGTTTTTTTGTGAAGGACCTACCATATATTTGTTGCAAAATTGGAGCAAATCAATTTTATAAAATACTAGGTCATATTTAATGCACAATTGACTGAATGGTTGGGTGTAAAAAGTTTTGATCCACCTCTCGTGAAAAAGACAAATTCCCGCCGATTTAGTTGGAAGCGGGTCAAATTTGAACTGCAGCTACCTCGTAGTTTGCTCTTTATTTTTTCCAAAAATCATTTCTAGTTACATAAGTATCTATTTAATCAGAGAAAAACCAAAAAATATCCAAGATTCAACCACTAGCTAGGAACAGTCATGCCCGCCATTTTGACAACATGTTGACACGGGCATAAAATATTCAAAAAAAATCAAAAAATTGGAAAACCTTCGCATTGTGTCATTATATGTGACCAAATTTCCAGGAAAAATAATAAACTTGTAATACGACAATTATTTTAAAAAGTGTTCTCAGAAAAGAGCTA
Source organism: Triticum dicoccoides (assembly GCF_002162155.2). Taxonomy (NCBI): domain Eukaryota; kingdom Viridiplantae; phylum Streptophyta; class Magnoliopsida; order Poales; family Poaceae; genus Triticum; species Triticum dicoccoides. Next base: position 12,352,637 of record NC_041389.1, read on the forward strand.
TCATGCATGAAGATTCATGGCTTTCAAGCCAAATGATCAATCTTATGGCCACATTCATGGCATTGTTTGTTCAAATGATCTCATATTGTGCACAAGGGTGCATCTTGGAATTCCAAACAATGTTGCATAAGGGAGTTTTCATTTTCTTTGCACGGAAACTTCATTTTCCATTTTTCGAGTGCCCGAAATGTGTTTTTTTTGTGAAGGACCTACCATATATTTGTTGCAAAATTGCACCAAATCATTTTTATAAAATACTAGGACATATTTAATGCACAATTGACAAAATGGTTGGGTGTCAAAAGTTTTAATCCACCTCTGGTGAAAAAGACAAATTCCCGCTGATTCAGTAGGAAGCGGGTCAAATTTGAACTACAGCTGCCTCATAGTTTGCTATTTATTTTTTCCAAAAATCATTACTATTTACATAAGTACATATTTAATCATAAATACATGGTTTGGTGGCGATACATCGAGGTTTGGACGGTGGCCGAGGGGCCCAACTCTAGAGCGCGTAAACTCGCATGCCCGCCGCATGGTCACCGCGTGAGCTTGGCGTTGCCATGTGTTCTTGGCAGCCTAGGCATGTCTAGTGGGTTGGGCACTCCCCAGGTAGGTGCTAGGAAGAAAATCACAACATAAGATTCTCACGAGGAGACCGATCGATGCTCAAAACATGAATAAGCAGCCAAGTGTTTGATTAGCGGTACAGGAAATGCACATGGCTAATGGGGCGTGAGTTTTGGTTGAGGATGATCAGTTACTAAGAAGACCGTCTTCACAAATTTTCAGCTCAAAAGGAGGAGCCTAGGTGGTACTTGCTTTGCAAAGTACCACACTGGACATAAATACGAATGTTGAAACTGGGCTCAAAATAATGAATGGATTGAGCTGGCATTTGGTGGAGGATGGTTATTTGGGCATAGGGAAGCACTATAGAAAATGGATACCATTTGGACATGCCAAAGTGGTACTTCCTTCACAAAGTGTTTTTCTGAACAGAATAGGAAAATGAATATTTTTGAATTATTTATGAACTAGGCAAGGAAGGTTTTTTACATATTTTATGAAGATATGACCCAAAGAATTTATGAGATTTTTTTGGGAATTTTGAGAATGACAGAAATATAGGTTGCTTCACAACCTAGGGCAAAAACTGCCACATTGACATGAGACATAGGCAAAACTGATGAGGTGGCGCCTAGTCATAGCAATAAGTACTAATGCATCCAAGTTCAAAACCTCATGACCATTTATATTGGTCGTAATCAGGTAGAAATAAGGTCATGGACAACTCTTGTCTACTTTATGACCATTTCGTGTAAGGCAATTCAGGGTTTGAGCCCTTCCAAGCGAAATGGCCGTGGATTTACGACCAATTCAGCTAGGGTCACTAAGAGAAGGTCACTAGTTGACATATTTCTTGTAGTGAAAAACCATGGAAATCGCACCAGGACCCCAAAACAATAAGTAATAGCCCATGAAAACGGGCCAGAATCGGCCGAAATGGCGAGTGTTGATGAATGACACGTAAGCGCACCTTGGGCTTCAGCAACCATAAAAATCGCTCGAAGACCCCAAAATGGTGAGTAATAGTCCACGAAATGGGCCAGAATCGGCCAAAATAGCGAGTTATAATGACCTGCATGCAAGCACACCTCGGGGTTCAGTAACCATGGAAATTGCTCCTTACCAGAAAACGGTGAGTAATAGTCCATGAAACGGGTCAGAATCGGCCAAAATGGTGAGTGTTGATGAATTATACGTAAGCACACCTTGGGGTTCAACGGCCATAAAAATCACTCCGGGACCCCAAAACGATGAGTGTTAATGTCATGCACGTAAGCGCACCTTGGGGTTCATAAACCAAGAAAATCACTTTGGGACCCCAAAACGGTGAGTAATAGTCCACGAAACGGGCCAGAATCGGCCAAACCTGCGAGTGTTGATGACTGAGAGGTAAATGCACCCGAGGTTCATCTATCAAAAAATCGCTTCGAGAACCCAATATGGTGAGTAATAGTCCACGAAACGCGCCAAAATCGGCCGAAACTGCTAGTGTTGATGAACTACACGTAAACGTACCTCTTGGATCATCAATCGTGGAAATCGCTCCAGGACCTCAAAAGGTGAGCAATAGCCCATGAGACAGGCCGAATCAGCCAAAATGGCGAGTGTAGATGACCTGCACGTACCTGCAAGTAATAGCACCTTTGAGTTCTACAACCATGGAAATCGCACAGGGACCCCAAAACGGTGAGTAATAGCCCATGAAACGGGCTAGAATCAGCCGAAACGGCGAGTGTTGAAGAACGATACGTAAGCGCACCTTAGGGTTTAGCAATCATAAAAATCACTCCGGGACCCCAAAATGGTCCACGAAATGGGCCAAAATCATCCAAAATGACAAGTGTTGATGACCTGCACGTAATCACATCTTGGAGTTAAAAAACCATGGAAATCGCACCGGGGCCCCAAAACGGCGAGTAATAGCCCATGAAACGGGCTACAATCGGGCAAACCGGCGAGCGTTGATGAATGACACGTAAGCGCATCTTGGGGTTCAGCAACCATTAAAATTGCTTCGGGACCCCAAAACGGTGAGTAATAGTCCACGAAACTGGCCAGAATCGGCCATAATGGCGAGTGTTAATGACCTGCACGTAAGCGCACATTGGGGTCTTGTAACCATAAAAATCGCTCTGGAACCCCAGATCGATGAGTAATAGCCCATGAAACGGGCCAAAATCTGCCAAAATGGCGAATGTTGATGAACGACACGTAATCGCACCTTGGCCTTCAGCAACCATAAAAATCCCTCCGGGACCCCAAAATGGTGAGTAATAGTCCATGAATCGGGCTAGAATCGGCCAAAATAGCGAGTGTTAGTGACCTGCACGTAAACGCACCTCGGGGTTCAGTAACCATGGAAATTGCTCCTTTCCCCAAAATGGTGAGTAGTGGTTCATGAAATGGGTCAGAATCAGCCAAAATGATGAGTGTTGATGAACGATATGTAAGCACACCTTGGGGTTCAGCAACCATAAAAATCACTCCGGGACCCCAAAACGGTGAGTAATAGTCCACGAAATGGACCAGAATCCGCCAAAATGGCGAGTGTTAAAGTCATGCACGTAAGCGCACCTTTGGGTTCATCAACCAAGAAAATCGCTTCGAGACCCCAAAATGGTGAGTAATAGTCCACGAAACATGCCAGAATCGGCCAAACCTGCGAGTGTTGATGATCGATAGGTAAATGCACCCCGAGGTTCATCAATCGTGGAAATCGCTCCGAGACCCCAAAATGGTGAGTAATAGTCCACGAAACGCGCCAAAATCGGCCAAAACTGCTAGTGTTGACGACCTACACGTGAACACAACTTGGGGATCATTAATCGTGGAAATCCCTCTAGGACCTCAAAACGGTGAGCAATAGCCCATGAGACGGGCCGAATCAGTCAAAATGGTGAGTGTTGATGACCTGCACGTAATAGCACCTTTGAGTTCAACAACCATGGAAATCACACGGGGACCCCAAAACGGTGAGTAATAGCCCATGAAACGGGCTAGAATCGGCCAAAACAGCGAGTGTTGATTAACTATACGTAAGCACACCTTGGGGTTTAGCAATCACAAAAATCGCTCCGGGGCCCCAAAATGGTGCATGAAACGGGCCAGAATCAGCCAAAACGGCGAGTGTTGATGACCTGCACGTAATCGCACCTTGGAGTTCCAAAACCATGGAAATCGCACCGGGACCCCAAAACGATGAGTAATAGCCCATGAAACGAGCCAGAATCAGCCAAAATGGCGAGTGTTGATGAACGACACGTAAGCGCACCTTGGGCTTTAGCAACCATAAAAATCGCTCCGGGTCCCCAAAATGGTGAGTAATAGTCCAGGAAACGGGCCAGAATCGGCCAAAATAGCGAGTGCTAATGACCTGCATGTAAGCACACCTCGGGGTTCAATAACCATGGAAATTTCTCCTTACTCCAAAACGGTGAGTAATAGATGGGGATGGGGATGTTCTTGGGGTCCCCATAGGGGATTGTCCCCATTTTCATCCCTAGCTGGGCGTGCCCTGGACCCTCGTGGCCAGGTGCTTGCCCCCTGGTGTATTCTCAGTGCCTAAAATCCTCAAATATTCCATAAAAATCATACTAAATTGGCAGGGCATTTGGAGAACTTTTATTTTGGGGATATTTTTATTTCATGGATAATTCAGAAAATAGACAAATAATACTATTTTTGGTTTATTTATCCTAATTAACAGAAAGTAAAAGGAGGGTATAGAAGATTGTGCCTTCTAGTTTCATCTATCTCATCATCATCAAAAGGAATCCACTAACAAGGTTGATCAAGTCTTGTTAACAAACTCATTCCGAATAACATGGAACCGGAGAAATTCCAAATAACACTAGGTTACCTCAACGGGGATATGCACATCCCCAATAATAAGAATATCATATTTCTTCTTGATAGTAGGAATAGGAAATTCAAAACCTCCAATAATGATAGTTGGAACTTTTCCAATAGAATTGATGCTATGAACTTGAGGTTGTTTCCTTGGAAAGTGTACCGTATGCTCGTTACCATTAACCTGAAAAGTGACATTGCCTTTGTTGCAATCAATAACAGCCCCTGCAGTATTCAAAAAGGGTCTACCAAGGATAATCGACATACTATCGTCCTCGGGAATATCAAGAATAACAAAGTCCATTAAGATAGTGACATTTACAACCACAACAGGCACATCCTCACAAATACTGACAGGTATAGCAGTTGAGTTATCGGCCATTTGCAAAGATATTTCAGTAGGTGTCAACTTATTCAATTCAAGTCGACAATATAAAGAGAGAGGCATAACACTAACACCGGCTCCAAGATCACATAAAGCAATTTTAACATAGTTTCTTTTAATGGAGCATGGTATAGTTGGTACTCCTGGATCTCCAAGTTTCTTAGGTATTCCACCTTCAAAATTATAATTAGCAAGCATGGTGGAAATTTCAGCTTCCGGTATATTTCTTTTATTTGTAATAATATCCTTCATGTATTTAGCATAAGGATTAACTTTAAGCATATCAGTTAAGTGCATACGTAAGAAGATAGGTTTAATCATTTCAGCAAAGCGCTCAAAATCCTCATCATCCTTTTTCTTGGATGGCTTAGGAGGAACGGCATGGGTTTCTGAACCCATGGTTTTCTTTCTTTACCATGCTTCCTAGCAACAAAATCTCTCTTATCATATCATTGATTCTTTGATTGTGGGTTATCAAGATCAACAGGGGGTTCAATCTATACATCATTATTATTGCTAGGTTGAGCATCAACATGAACATTATCATTAACATTATCACTAGGTTCATGTTCATCACCATATTGTGTTTCAGCATCAGAGATAGAAATATCATTGGGATTATTGTTCATCACCATATTGTGTTTCAGCATCAGAGATAGAAATATCATTGGGATTATTAGGTGTGTCTACAACAGGTTCACTAGAAGCATGCAAAGTCCTATCGTTCTTCTTTTTCTTCTTTTTAGAAGGACTAGGAGCATCTAAATTATTTCTTTGAGAATCATGCTCGGTTCTCTTAGGGTGGCCTTCAGGATACAAAGGTTCCTGAGTCATTTTACCAGTTCTAGTAGCCACTCTAACAGCAAAATCATGTTTATTATTTAATTCATCGAGCAAATCACTTTGAGCTTTAAGTACTTGTTCTGCTTGAGTGGTAACCATAGAAGCATATTTGCTAATGAGTTTAAGTTCAGATTTAACTCTAGCCATAGAATCACTCAAGCGTCCAATCATGTAAGCATTACTCTTTAATTCTCTACCAACATAAGCATTAAAACTTTCTTGTCTAGCCATAAAGTCATTGAATTCATCCAAACATTGGCTAGGAAACTTAGTAGACGGGATTTCAAATTTATCATATCTATAGAGAGAATTTACCTTTACTACCTGTGGCGGGTTATCAAGAGCACGTGTTTCTTCTGTAGGTGGTATATTAAGACCATGTATCTCTTCAATAGGAGGTAAATTCTTAACATCTTTAGCTTTAATACCTCTTTCTTTCATAGATTTCTTTGCCTCTTGCATATCTTCAGGACTGACAAATAGAACGCCCCTCTTCTTCGGAGTTGGTTTAGGAGTAGGCTCAATTGGCTCAGAAATTGGCTCAGGAAGAGTCCAATTATTTTCATTAGTCAACATATTATTCAATAGCAATTTAGCTTGGTCAACTATTCTTTCCCTGAAAACACAACCCGCACAACTATCCAGGTGGTCCTTGGAAGCATCAGTTAGTCCATTATAAAAGATATCAAGTATTTCATTTTTCTTAAGAGGGTGATCGGGCAAAGCATTAAGTAATCGGAGAAGCCTCCCCCAAGCTTGTGGGAGACTCTCTTCTTTAATTTGCACAAAATTATATATTTCCCTCATGGTGGCTTGTTTCTTATGAGCTGGGAAATATTTAGCAGAGAAGTAATAAATCATATCCTGGGGACTACACACACAACCAGGATCAAGAGAACTAAACGAAGTTTTAGCATCACCCTTTAGTGAGAATGGAAATATCTTAAGGATATAATAGTAGCGAGATTTCTCATTATTAGCGAACAGGGTGGCTATATCATTTAACTTAGTAAGATGTGCCACAATAGTTTCAGATTCATAGCCATAAAAAGGATCACATTCAACCAAAGTAATTATCTCAGGATCGACAGAGAATTCATAATCCTTATCAGTAACAAAGATAGGTGAAGTAGCAAAAGCAGGGTCATATTTCATTCTAGCATTTAGAGTTTTTTGTTTCAGTTTAGCTAATAGCTTCTTAAGATCAGATCTATCATTGCAAGAAAGAAAATCTCTAGCAGTTTCTTCATCCATAACATAACCCTCAGGAACAACAGGCAATTCATATTTAGGTGGAGGACCTTCATCATCACTATCTTCAATAATTTCATTTTGAATAATTTCATTCTCTCTAGCCCTAGCAAGTTGTTCATCAAGAAATTCACCTAATGGCACGGTAGTATCAAGCATAGAAGTAGTTTCATCATAAGTATCATGCATAGTAGAAGTGGCATCATCGATAACATGCGACATATCAGAATTAATAGCAGAAGTAGGTTTAGGTGTTGCAAGCTTACTCAAAACAGAAGGAGAATCTAATCCAGAGCTAGATGGCAGTTCCTTACCTCCCTTCGTAGTTGAGGGAAAAATCTTAGTTCTTTCGTCTTTCAAGTTCTTCATAATGACTAGCAGATATAAATCCCAAGTGACTCAAAGAATAGAGCTATGCTCCCCGGCAACGGCGCCAGAAAATAGTCTTGATAACCCACAAGTATAGGGGATCGCAACAGTTTTCGAGGGTAGAGTATTCAACCCAAATTTATTGATTCGACACAAGGGAAGCCAAAGAATATTCTTAAGTATTAGCAGTTGAGTTGTGAATTCAACCACACCTGGATAACTTAGTATCTGCAGCAAAGTATTTAGTAGCAAAGTAGTATGATAGTAACGGTAACAGTCATAAAACTAACAGTAATAGTAGCAGTAGAAAAGTAGTATGATAGTAACGGTAACAGTAACAAAGGTAGACATCATTGCAGCGTAGTGGATGTGGTTTATATCTAGTACATTCCACTGCTATGCATGACGATGAAACGTGTGCGGAGGTTTCTCCAGTTTACCGTACGAAGGATGAACCATGGCTCCTGCCAAGGTCAGCATTGAAGGCTGACCACGGGAGGGCAACAGCCGATTCTTCTGGAGGTCGAAGGGGTTGCCTACAACGAGGCCTATCTGACCCAGGACTCTTTCGTCATTCGTAAAGTCTACAGTAATGAATTTTACTAGGCCGCTCTTGAGGAAGTTCTTAAAATCCTGGCACTCAACGTCGGCATGGCATATGTGGTAGACCAAGCATAAGTCATGCACGCAAACCTGGATCACGGCGGGCTTATTCTTCTCTTCCTCCTTTAGATCCTTCTCTCGTCCTAGGAATGTGGTGTACTCAACATCTAGCCCAGCGACCCACTCATCATTTGAGTTTTCGAACATGCGTTTGAAGCGAGCAAGGCATCCTTTCACCGTCACGGAAGAACGGGTGTAGATGACGTCGAACTCATCACCGGTGATGGTTCTAACCTTGTACTCACCGCCGATCATGGAGATTTGGGATGCCATGCATTTGGGAGGAGGGTTAGGACTAGTGGAACTGCCATAATGTGAAAGGACGGAACGACTAGGAGCGAACTACCCTAATGTTAAAGGACGTCCGGGGACGAGTAGGAGCGAACTGCCAGCGGTTTTTCGATTGTAAAAATGCTGAGTGGGGCGTGCAAACGGCAGGGTAGTGGCTTGCCTAGTGGATAAATGGATTCATGCACAGTACTATGGGGGGCCAATTAGATGTCATGTCTACTCGACGCCCAATTAAATGGCTTTCGATGTAATGTCAAGCGTCGGGAAAATTACAGGTGATACGAAGCTTTCCATTCTGCCATGATACGGGCTTCCGAGAGCCCTTGGATCTAAGATCAAACGGTTGCATGGAGTGATTCTAGACCTATGGGTGAATATCCTATCCTGGAGGGTTATTCTGCAAATTTTCAGCAACTTAGCATGCGACTGTTCGATCTCAGATCCAAGGGCTGCCAGCAGCCCGTATCATGGTCATGCCTACCACGACCATCGCCTCGCTCGCGCGGTCGTGCCCTTGGAGATTTAACACGGTGCGTTAGGCTATCTGATGTTGGCATGTCATACATAGTCATCACTTAGTCACTCATACTACAACAAGGTTAGCTATAAGGTTGGCTATAAGAGTATTTCTTTACTTCTCTCTATCTATTTCTTCGTAGTATTTATTGCATTTGGCAAGGAGTGACCTCTTCCAATGAAATGGTGCTTACATGAGGTGCTAAGGGCATTAAATGGCTTAGCAATCAAGTCCCCAATGCATAGGTGCTTAGTTTTTTGTTGCTAAGTTTGCTTCATTTAATTAGCTATAGACTCAAAATTGTCTTTTCACCTAGGTACACGCACTTAGCACTGTTGCTTCCTTGGGTCACCAAACTAGTCTCTCTCTTCTTAATTAACTTGCACATCAGACTTTATGCCTATGTGGCAAGCTTAGCACCTATAGGAGCAAGTAAGTACAATAGTGGGCTATAAGCCCCACTAGTAGAAAACATGGCATACGTTCAAGCCAGATAAGCCCATTAGTCCCGGTTCAGTCACGAACCAGGACCCATGGGGGCATTAGTCCCGGTTCGTGTCTCAAACCGGGACTAAAGGCATTAGTCCCGGTTCAAATGAGCCCTTTAGTCCCGGTTTGAGACACGAACTGGGACTAAAGGGTGGTGTGCCCTTTAGTCCCGGTTTGTGTCTCAAATCGGGACTAAAGGTTAGCCCTTTAGTCTCGGTTTGAGACACAAACTGGGACTAAAGGGTGCGATGCCCTTTAGTCCCGGTTCGTGCCTCAAACCGGGACTAAAGGGCCCATTTTCAAACTCTACCCCCCCTCCTAGTGGATCGCCTTTTCAGTTTTTTAAAAAGCAAAAGAAAATGATAAAAACTTCAAAAATTAAAATCCTTCGAGATGTAGTTATGTTACTACATCTACTAGTTAAAAAAATTAAAAAACATAAATTTGGATATCTTTTGCAAAAAAGTGCTATGAAAATGTAAAACGGCCATGTCTTTTACTACATCTATGGCATGTTTGCAATTTTTTAAAATCCTCAAATTCTAAAAGGAAAAAAGTTATGCCCAAACTTTTGTTTTGAATTTTCGTTAAATCTGGTCAAACTATGGTCAAACTACTTATTCCAGAAGTATTAGTGTTACTACATAATAATTCAAGAAGGGTAGTGTTACTAAATAATTATTTCAGGTTTTTTTTTGAATTTTGGTCAAATCTGGTCAAATCTGGTCAAACTAGGCTCAAACTATAGGCAAACTGGGACCCACCTGGACACGTTAAACGAATGTTGTTTTCAATGTAATGCCTCCAATAATATGAATCAATGGCACTTTTTTTCATGTCCTGCTAAATTTCCCATTGAGATAAGTTGCTTCTTTCGTTAGAATGCAACTGTCCTGGTCCGCCTACTCTCCCGTGCCCAAATACCGACTCTGTAGCATATTAATGTTAGTGTTACTAAATCCCGCCTACATTTCACGCTCGAACTTAGTTGAACTGGGACCCACCAGAAGGGCCTCTGTATTTCGCGAGAAAACGTTCCCCCCGCTGACAGGTCGGACCCACCAGTTATATCTTCGCACGCAAGGAATTGCCTCCTTATTACGCACAAAAGAATGAATACCCCCTGCTAGCTCCAGTGACGGAGGGCCAACTAAGTTGATGGGGACGAAGGGCTTTGTCAACTTAGTCAATATGAACGATTCTAGCTCCAGTGACCGTACGATGTCCATCCAATGGTTGTAGTGCTTCTTCAACCTCTGGTCTTCTTGCTCCAGCCGCCCAAACCAGCGCTGGTCGTGTCGTGTGCTCCTGCCTCCCGTGGCCGGTTGTGATGCCGCGGAGGCCTCACTGCCCCCTACTACTCCCATCGCTGGCCAGGCCATCCCTCTACTCACTCACAACCCCTGTTATTCTACGGCGACGGCAACCTCACACCGCAGCCGAACCAGTGAACCCTCATACTCCTCTACGCGTGGGCATCCACTGCCGTGTCTTCCCCGGCTCTATGGCGTCCCCTTCCTTGGCCTCACTATCGTCCACCGCCCTGGTGCTCTCTGCGCGGCGTGGTCAACGTGGTCAAGGAACGACTTCCATTGGAAGAGTATTGTACGTTGATAGGCTGACAGCTGGGTTAACGACAGCCGCAAGGAATTAGCTCCTTATTACGCGCAAAATAATTATTCCTCCACCTGACAGCAGGGACCCACCGGACGGGCCACTGTATTTCATGAAAAAAGTTTTCCCCCTGACTGCTGGGACATACCAGCTACATCTTCGCAGCAAGGAAGTGCGTCCATATTACGGGCAAAAAAATGATTTGCCCCCTGACTGCTGGGATCCACCAGCTAAATCTTCGCATGCAAGGAAGTGCCTGACAGTCGGGACCCATCTGGTCAAAGCGTACGCAGCATTGTCATTCTGGTCGCGAACGTGTACGTACATACTGGTCGATGTAGACGCGCACATGTCATAGTAGAGGTGCGCACGTAGCATGTACACGTACGTACAGCGGCCAGGGTGCAAGATAGTAAATACGGCCACGTACGTACATACGGGCGGGGTCTTGAATTCCTACTCGTGCATACGTACGGCCAGGGTCGTGTACATGGCTGGGTCGAAACGGAGAAACTGTGTCGTCATCGTGTTCATGGGGAGCCAACCAGCTGGGTCACAACGGAATGCATCGTCGTGTTCATCGGGAGGGCTTGGACGGAACGGCCGATAGAAACGAGGCATGGCGTACCACAGAATGGAGGAAACGGCCTTGTGTTCGATCGGCCACTGTCGAAACAGGATTCGGTTCATCGGGAGGGGTCTGGCGTACTGCAAAACGGAGGACTTCTGTTGGACCTCCTATGGTCGAAACGGGGTCCTGTTGATCGGGAGGGATGTGGCGTACCGCAAAACAGAGGAAACATACTTGTGTTGGAGCGCTATGGTCGAAACGGGGGTCATGTTCATCGGGAGGGGTGTGGCGTACCGCAAAACGGGACTCCACGGGATAATGTTCATCTCCACCGTCGACCTCCTCCTTCCTCCACGGGCTACTGTTCATCCACCGTCGACCTCCTCCAGCCTCCACCTGCGACTGTTCATCCACGGGCTCCTGTTCATCCAGCCTCCACCGCGCGCTACTCCACCGGCTACTTTTCAACCAGCCCTCTCCACAGGCTCCTGTTCAACCACCCCACCACATCTATGATGATACCAGGTTTTGTCACAATTATCATCATAGAAGTGTCATAAGTATGATAGGAAAAAAATTCATTCGGCCCAAAATGTCATGGATGTGTCTTTTTTTGTAGTGGGTGTTGCGTGGTTCTCCTACTAGATTGATAACGTTGGTTCTTAACTGAGGGAAATACTTATCTCTACTGTACTGCATCATCCTCTCCTCTTCGGGGAAATCCCAACACAACTCACAAGTAGCAGAAGCCCAGTGTGGTTCTAATCTCCTCCCTCTTATTCTCTAGCGACGATTAGCTCTGGACGACGAAGCGCTGCCGGATTGTGAAGACCGTATGCTTGCAACTCGTAGACTAACCATGCTTTCGGTCTTTTGTTTGAGGGATTGTTCATGGACGGTTCATGGATCATTCATCTACGGTTTGAGGGACTCCAAGTACGACCTACACCATCTCTTCTTCTTCCGTGGCAACTCATAGTCAGTAATGATCAAATCCAAACTGCTAATGCATCTTCATATTGGTCCTGGGTGATCGTAGGGCGTTTATTATTATTTTCTACTACGTTTCCCAATAGTGGCATCATGAGCGTTTCTATGAGTAGATGCAGGTTTCGATCTAGATCTCATGTGGATGTGAGGGTTGATGTTCTTGCTATGCTTTCTTCGAGTGTAATAGATGTAGAGATAGCCTACAAGTTACATGTGATAGTGACAAGCTTACACGAAAGGACCCCAGTGTAAGCCGGCTGTACCAGGCGCGTTGAGAAGGGCTGAAAGTTTTTGTACCATGGTAGCGTTTTCTGAAATTGATGCCACGATAATGTTTTTGAAACGGTCACCATGGCAACATTTTCTTAAATTGCCTTCACGGCAGCGTTTTTTGAAACAGCTACCATGACAACGATTTTTCTGCAACCATGACAATGTTTCAACTGAAGATTCAAGAGTATTGTGAAGACTTCCAGGCGCCCAGGGCTATACCATATCATGCTATTATGAATTCCTGAGATGTTTACCCATTTGTAGTTTGCACCCTTTGATTGTGTAGTAGTCAAATAATAGGGTGATCTCACAGAAAATATCAAGTTCAAAGGTGCTCTTCCTAGTGTTGCAACTGTTTATAACATGTGGCCTTTTAGAGTGCTACATGCCATGAGTACAAACGGAGGGTGAAGTGTAAGATGGGAGAAGGTAGGAACTCACAGCAGAAACACTCGGTTATCTTGAAGTTCTGGTAGAAATGTTCTAAGCTCGGAGCACGAAGCATCAAAAGATGAACAAGAGTCATATGGAGATATGATCAGCAAGTTTGCCTAGCGGTCGAAGTTCACCTTATCTGTGATACTACCATCCATGACTGTGAACAAGATTTGGATCTTGAATCTCTCACTTTCAATTATAAAAGACATTGATTTGAGTGGGATGCACTTTATATTAAAAATATGTTTAAAAACTAGTGCAAATTAATTATGATCCATGTCTAAAGTGAATCTTGTGTTTATTGTTGTAGATTTATGGCTCACAATAATTTAAATTTAGCTCCTCTGTTTGAGAAAGAAAAGTTGGCTGCAAGCAGTGGAAACTATGAGGATTGGATCCACACTCTAAGATGTGTTCTCAGAAGTGCTAAGAAAGAATCCACACTCTAAGATGTGTGCTCAGAAGTGCTAAGAAAGAGTATGTGTTGGACCAGCAACTAGGTGATTTCTTGGCACCAGGAGCGTCTCAGGATGTCATCAACGTGTTTATATCTCGCAAGAATCATTTCAGTGTTGTCAACGGTATCATGTTGTCTTGCATGGATATAGTGTTATAGAAACATTTTGAGCAGTCCAGTACTATCAAAATTTTCGAGGCACTGGAAGTTCTGTATCACAAAGAAACAGTTCAAGTTCCTGAGATGACTAAAGCAATGGAAGAATGCATGATAGTTGAAGTTGGTGAGTATGGTGTCAAGCATGTAGAATATTATAATACTATTACCGCAACATGGATTAATGTTCCTAAGACACCGGAAAATGATTTGGTCCTTACTTCACTTTATAAAGTGATAACCCACAAGTATAGGGGATCAATTGTAGCTTTTTCGATAAATAAGAATGTCGAACCCAACAAGGATCTAAATGTAGGATCAATATTCCCTTCAAGTTCTATCGACCACCGATACAACTCCACACACACTTAACATTCCCTTTACTTAGAACAGGTATAAAACTAGAAGTACTTTGTAGGTGTAAAGGGATAGGTTCGCAAGATCATAAAGAACATGAAAATAAAATTTAGGTGATGTTTAAATAAAGAAACAATTGAGTTAGTATAGCGAGTGTGGATTAGTAGTTGTAGGATTTGCAGAATTGTCCCTAAGCAATTGGCTAAGTTTACTAGATCGATAGCAATTTTTTATGTGGGAGAGGCCACTGCTAGCATGTCATCCTTTACTTGGAATTCTATGCACTTATGATTGGAACTATTAGCAAGCATCTGCAACTACCAACGTTCATTAAGGTAAAACCCAACCATAGCATTAAGATATATTGGTCCCCCTTCAATCCCGTATGAATCAATTTCTATAGTAGGAAGAAGTTTCCGTCACTCTTGCCCTCCAATGCATAGTCCTATCAACATACAACTAACCTTATTGTGTGATCCACACACGCGATCATATGATGGGCATCAAAGGACATCAACATAACCACAAGAAAATTAAACCAATCATAGAAATTCACCAATTACCGAAAGGACAACAAAAATCTACTCAGACATCATAGAAACACATCATTGGATAATAATATGAAGCATAAAGCACCATGTTCAAGTAGATGGTACAGTGGGTTGACGGAGAGTGGACCGCTCATAATAGAGGAGGGAAGGTGATGGAGGTGTTGGTGAAGATGACGAGTTGTTGGAGTAGATCGCAGTCACACGATGATTGCCCCAGCGGCATTCCGACGCCACCAGGAGAGAGGGGGGAGATCCCCCCTCCTCCTTATTATTCCTTGGTATCCTTCTAGATGGGAGGAGAGTTCCCTCTGGTCCATGGCTTCCATGGCGGCGGAGGGGCAGGAGCCCCTCCAAGATTGGATCTCTCTCTGTTCTCTTCTGTTTCACGTTCCTGTTTTTTGGCCCTTCACCATTTCTTAAATTCCTTGAGATCCGTAACTCCGGTTGGGATGAAATTTTGAGGGGATTTTTATCCATAAATTATCTTTCTTGCAGAGAATGAAGGGTAACAATCGCCTTATGAGGTGCCTGATACATCTCCAATTTATCTATAACTTTTGATTGTTTCATGCTATTATATTATCAACTTTGGATGTTTCATATGCATTAATATGTTATTTTATAATATTTTGGGACTAAATTATTAACCTAGTGCCCAGTGCGAGTTTCTATTTTTCCTTATTTTTGAGTTTCACAGAAAAGGAATATCAAATGGAGTCCAAACGGAATAAAACTTTTGCAATGATTTTTCTTGGACCAGAAGACATCCAGAAGACTTGGAGATGAAGTCAGAGGAGTCCCGAGGTGAAGACAAGCCTCAGGGGCGCGCCCTAGGGGGGCGCCCTGAGGGCTTGTGGGCCCGTCGGGAGTCCCCTAACCCTAATATCTGGCCTATAAATTCAGAAATATTGCAGAAACCCTTGAGGAATCCACAAAAATACTTTTCCACTGCCGCAGGTCTTTGTTCCCGTGAGCTCCCATCTTGGGGCCTTTTTCGCTACTCTGTCAGAGCGGGATTCAATCATGGAGGGCTTCTACATCAACCCTATCTCCCTACTGATGATGCGTGAGTAGTTTACCACAGACCTGCGGGTCCATAACTAGCAGCTATATGGCTTCTTCTCTCTCTTTGATCTTCAATACAATGTTCTCCTCGATGTTCTTGGAGATCTATTCGATCTAATCTTCTTTTCGATGCGTTTGTCGAGATCCAATGAATTGTGGATTTATGATCAGATTATCTATGAATATTATTTGAGTCTTCTCTGAATTCCTATATGCATGATTTGATATCTTTGCATTTCTCTTCGAACTATCGGTTTGGTTTAGCCAACTAGATTGGTTTTTCTTGCAATGGGAGAGGTGCTTAGTTTTGGGTTCAATCTTGTGGTGTCCTCACCCAGTGACATAGTAGGGTTAGCGAGGCACGTATTGTATTGTTGCCATCAAGGATAAAAAGATGGGGTTTACATCATATTGCTTGAGTTTATCCCTCTACATCATGTCATATTTCTTAAAGCGTTACTCTGTTCTTATGAACTTAATACTCTAGATGCATGCTCGATAGCGGTCAATGTGTGGAGTAATAGTAGTAGATGCAGGCAGGAGTCGGTCTACTTGACACAGACGTGATGCCTATATTCATGATCATTGCCTTAGATATCATCATAACTTTGCACTTTTCTATCAATTGCTCAAGTAATTTGTACCCACCGTATGTTTTCTTTCAAGAGAGAAGCCTCTAGTGAAACCTATGGCCCCCAGGTCTATTTTCCATCATATATTTTTAGGTATATAAAACCAAAAACACAAAAATACCTTGCTGGGTTTTATTTACTTTTATTTGTTTCATATTTCTATATTAGATCGCACTCTTCTTCGTGACCGTGAAGGGATTGACAACCCCTTTTTCGCGTTGTGTGCAAGTGTTTGTTAGTTTGTGCAGGTGCATAGATTGGATACTGGCTTGTGCCTCCTACTGGATTGATACCTTGGTTCTCAACTGAGGGAAATACTTATTTCTACTTTGCTGCGGCACCCTTTCCTCTTCAAGGGAAAAATCAACGCAAGCTCAAGAAGTAGCAGGAAGAATTTCTGGCACCGTTGTCGGGGAGGTTCTACATCATGCCTACCAAGTACTTGTCATAAACTCCCATCTCTTGCACTTACATTATTTGCCATTTGCCTCTCGTTTTCCTCTCCCCCACTTCTAAAACATTTTCAGAAAAACACAAAAATATTTGCCCTTTTATTCGCCCTTCTTTCGTTCGTCTTTTCGTTTTCTTTTTGGTTGCTTGAGTATTAGATTGTTTGTTTTGCTTCCATGGCTAGCTCTTCTATCGTAATTGATGCCCCGAAAAATGAAGTTCATAATTTTAAACAAAGGGGTGGGGACAATTTAATAGATGCTTGGTATAGAATTTGCAGTGCTCAAAATAGATCTACTCGTAAGCAATCCACTACCGATCCTCTTCAAATTTTTTATGTGGGTGTTACTACTTGGTATAGATACGTGCTAGACAACATTACTGGGGGTAATTTCCTGGGTAGTCACCCGATGGATGCTTACAATGCTATGATAAATCTAGTGTGATCACCACCACTTATGGTAAACGAAACAGTTTTAACTTTGGAACATGTGATGCAACAGTTTGATATTATTGAAAACAAAATTTCCACTGTAGATCTTATTGATAATTTGGATAAAAAGATCCATTATCACATCACTCAACTTGGATCAAAGGTAGGGATTGCCTTGAAATGTTTTAAGGAAAAAGAACCCATAGTCAATGAGAAAATTGATCAAGATTCTACTAGAATTGATAAATTAGAAGATATTATTACCAACTTGGGTTCCGCCTTTGCCGCTGTCAAAACTAATCCAAAACTTCCTTCTATTAAAAATACCAAGTTTATTTATGTTCCTAAAAATAAGGGTGAATCATCTAGAAGAGAAAATCAAGATCTTAAGATGATAAGTATTCACCCTAACTTTGTCGATATCATTAAGGAACCAATTGCTACAAGATTTCTTGATTTCTTACCTAGGAGTGTTATTATTAGTAAACCTAAAGAATCTCCTAGGGGTTACAAATTTGCAATTGAAGGATTGCATACCAAAGATGACAATACTTAGATCTATTGCAATATGCCTAGTTAGGGGAGTTAAACGATAGCGCTTGTTGGGAGGCAACCCAATTTTTTTTTGTTTATACTTTTTGTTCCTGTTTTCCAATAAATATATCTTCTAGCCTCTGGTTAGAGGCGTTTTCATATTTTAAATTAGTGTTTGTGCCAAGTAAGATATTTGGGATGATTTGGAAGATAGTTGATTTGATTTTGCTAAAAAATAGAAACTTTTGTGTCTAGTAAAATAATTTTGATAACTCACAGGAACGTGATCTGGTTCTGAATTTTTTTACAAAAGATATATATATATACAAATTTCCCACATTTTCCTAATTTTTCAAAAAAAATGGAGTTACATAAGTATGCGAGGTTTCCTCATTACTACAGACTGTTTTATACAGATTCTGTTGTGTTGTTTGCTTATTTTGATGAATCTATGGGTAGTATCAGGGGGTATGAAGCATGGAGAAAATGGAATACAGTATATATTACACCAATATAAAATTAGAATGAGCTCACAACAGTACCAAAGATGGTGATTTGCTTTATTATACTAACGGATATCATGAGTTTTCTGTTGAGTTTTGTGTTGTGAAGTTTTCAAGTTTTGGGTAAAGATTTGATGAACTACGGAATAAGGAGTTGCAAGAGCCTAAGATTGGGGATGCCCAAGGCACCCCAAGGTAATATTCAAGGACAACCAAGAGCCTAAGCTTGGGGATGCTCCGGATGGCATCCCCTCTTTCGTCTTCAATCCACCGGTAAATTTACTTGAGGCTATATTTTTCTTCACCACATGATATGTGTTTCACTTGGAGTGTCTTGTATGATCTGAGTCTTTGCTTTTTAGTTCACCACAATCATCCTTGATGTACACACCTTTTGAGAGGGACACACATTAATCATGAATTTATTAGAATACTATTTGTGCTTCACTTACATATTTTGAGCTAGGGTAGTTGCTCTAGTGCTTCACTTATTTCTTTTTGAGCATGGCGGTGATGTTATTTTGAAGAAATTGATGAACTCTCATGCTTCACTTATATTATTTTGAGAGTCTCTAAACAGCATGGTAATTTTCTTGGGTTATGACGTTAGTCCTATTATGATAGGCATCCAAGGGGGATATAATAAAAACTTTCATAAGAGCATTGAATATATGAGAAGTTTGATTCCTTGCAATTGTTTTGAGATATGAAGATGGTGATATTAGAGTCATGCTAGTAGTGAATTGTGGAATTAAGGAAATACTTGTGTTAAGGTTTGTGATTCCCATAGCATGCATGTATGGTCTTCTAGTTACGTGATGAAGTTGGAGCGCAATTTATTCTTGATTGTCTTCCTTTGTGTGGAAGTCGGGAGCGCGCGATGGTCAACTCCTACCAACCTCTCCCCTAGGAGCATGCATAGTAGTACTTTGCTTTGAGGGCTAATATTTTTTTGCAATAAGTATGTGAGTTCTTTATGACTAATGTTGAGTCCATGGATTATACACACTCTTACCCTTCCACCTTTGCTAGCCACTCTAGTACCGCGCAACTTACGCCGGTGCATTAAACCCACCTTATACCCTTCCTCAGAACAGCCACCATACCTCCCTATTATGGCATTTTCATAGCCATTCCAAGATATATTGCCATGTAACTCCACTGTTTCGTCATTATGAGTTTGAGTTTACATTGAGTTGTAATTTTGAGTTGTAAGTAAATAAAAGTGTGATGATCATCATTATTGGAACATTCTCCCATGTGAGGTTATGAATAAAAAAGAGAAAAGAGAGAGTCCAAAAGAGTCTCCAAAAAAAGAGAAAAAGAGTCCAAAAAAGGAGGAGTCTCCAAAGACAAAAAAAGAAAAAAAAAGAGAAAAAAGAGAGAAGGGACAATGTTACTATCCTTTTCCACACTTGTCGAGGTTTTGTCACGGTAGATGCCCTTGTGAAAGGACTTAGGTGTGGAGCCATCGCAACATAGGTTAGCTTGAAGGGGTTGAATGGGACGAAGGACATGAGTTTACCTAGGTTTGGCCCCTCACCAACAAGGTAAAAGCATATGTCCTGCTTTATGTTGTATTGATTGGGTATAAATTACAAGGGGGCGGAATCGCCTGACCTAGCTATCGATTGATTGTTACTTGAGTTAACCCACCGCAGGATCTCACCCTCATATACACAGGTCGAGGCCCTGTGCTTACAAGAGTTCAAGTCGGATCATACAACGTGACCAACTCGGGTTCTATGATGCCTTGCCTTGCTAGGCAAGTCGCCATTGGGCGGCTTACAACGCTAGATCTCACACCGTCGCTGGGCTTGGGCCTCCGGCAATTCACCATGTAAGTCGTCCTCCGGGTTCCACATCTGGTTTCTTGGGATTACTTAGGCTTTCTCTTTGAGTTGCCAACAGTGTAACCTGGCCCCTCCTAGGCGGGTCACAGCGTTGGGTTATATCCCCAACATTAGGCCCCAGATTGATTTGAACTTGTTCATGTGAATCTTTATCTTATGGTTGGCGAGTCTTCTTCAGCTCTTCTAAAGCTCGACCTTGAAATAGACCTTCACAATCCGCCATGACATCATGCGAAATAAACCCAAAAAAACTTATGACATCACAAAAGAACTTTTGCATTAACCAGCCATTTCGGGAATCGAGGTGCCTCCTCTGTTAAGATAATTATAATGCCCCCTCGATCTTCAGGCCTACCATTCTCTGTTTCACTTTTCCTTATAAATAGGGACGGGGGGCCTGACTTTTCACTTTTTACCCCCGTCTCCTCCTCTTCTTCTTCCTCGTGCCGTTCATCATGACTGGAGCTCTGCCGCCCCAGCCAGGCTTCACCGGAACTCCATCCGGGCTGCTGCATCGACCTATTGTGACCAGAAATCGGCAGTGCTAGTCCGCTCTTCATCAACACTGCCTGGTACCCCTTTCCCCTTTTCTCAGATCCACATTAGGGTGATCGAGTTCATGAAGTTCATCGGTGTTCTTCGCAGTTCATCTTGTTTTTCTAGCTAGGACGTGTACTTTGATCCAAACGAAGTTGGAGTAAATGCGGAAAATAGTTTAGAACTCACCTCATATCTTGCGTAGATTGCCTTCTCTTCAGAATGATACACAACCTACTAGTTCTTCCACTACCACCCCTGTTAGGTCTAGCAATTATTTTCTTTTTGCGCCATTTGTAGATCTGAAAACATAGTTGTGATCTTTTGGAAACTGTTTGTCTCATACTTACCAAAATTTCAACAAAGGTTGGATCTGTTCGGGCGACTTAACAATGAATTTGTAATCCGCCAACACCTATCCATCTTAACAATGAACTTCTAACTCGCCAACACCTGGTCGGCTTAACAATGAACTTGTAACCCGCCAACACCTGGCCGACTTAACAATGAACTTGTAACCCTCTTAATCAGGGCGGCTTATAACTTTTTTCCATGATTTACCATGACGATTAGTATTATAACCATAACCGGCTTGCTGCTACTTAAAATATCATCACAATCATTTAGGCAGCTTATCACTGTAATTTAACTCGCCATACTTCTTACTCTTTGGTTGCAGCTTTTTTAACTCGCCAATCATGACTAAGACCCCCACCTCCTATGAATGGATCGCCTCCAAAGTCACAAAGGGCATACTCAATGACTTTTTGACTATGGGGGTTTTCTCTGCCAAACAAGTCATCCACTGGCGGGTTCCAGGCTCCGAAGTTTCCCCTCAACCCTAAGAGGGTGAAATTGTAGTTTTTACGGACCACCCCCTCTATGGCTCCTCATCTCCCGGGTCAAAATTCTTCTAGGACGTTCTGCATTTCTACAATCTTCATCCACAAGACATTGGTCCCAACTCTGTTTCCAATATATGCAACTTCCAAATATTCTGCTAAGTGTACCTTGGGGAAGAACCCACTGTTGAGCTTTTCAAAGACTATTTTTATATCAACCTCCAGACTGAGATGTCGGACGGCCCCAGCCTTGAACTTGGAGGTGTTTCCATTCAGAGGTGGGGAGACGTTACTTTTCCTTCAGCTGCATTGCCCAGTCACCCCAAGGACCAGAACTTTACCTAGTTCTACTATAGAGACACCTCCCCAGCTGGAGAGAACCCCTTGCCGGGTTTCCGTCCCCATCGGCTTGCTTCCAGGTCGATTGACTGCTGCTGAGCGCGCCCCTTTTGCCACCACCTTTTCAAAAGTAATAGCTTTGATCGCCAATGGCCTAACTGGAGTTGATTTGGTCCGTTGTTGGGTCGCATGGAGGATTCTACCATTGAGTTGGCGCCCCGGCTTAATGTGCCAATATACTAGTGACACAAAGGATCCACAACGCTTCAACCCAACATAGAAAACTGACAAAGAGATCAATGAAATTGTTAAGTCGCTGCTTGGGGAATCACTAGAAAACTGCAGCAAAACGGGTCTGAACCCTTTTTGTACTCTTAACCCGGCTCCTTCTGTAAGTATTTTGAACAAACCTTCATCTCACTTAACTATTTCTTGTACATCATACTGTCTAACATTACGTTGTTGTATGAGATGATCATGTTTTGTAATAAGTTATCGTCAACTAGCAGCAGCCTTATGGTTGTTGCTTTATTGTATGAAATGCAAACGCCATGTAATTGCTTTACTTTATCACTAAGCGGTAGCAGTAGTTGTAGAAGCAATAGTTGACGAGATGACCACGACGCTACGATGGAGATCAATGTGTCGAGTCGGTGATGATGGAGATCATGACGATGCTATGGAGATGGAGATCAAAAGCACAAGATGATGATGGCCATATAATATCACATATTTTGATTGCATGTGATGTTTATCTTTTATGCATCTTATTTTTCTTAGTACGGCGGTAGCATTATAAGATGATCCCTTAACTAAATTTCAAGGTATAAGTGTTCTCCCCTAGTATGCACCGTTGCGACAGTTCTTCGTGCTGAGACACCACGTGATGATCGGGTGTGATAGGCTCTACATTCACATGCAATGGGTGCAAGCCAGTTTTGCACATGCGGAATACTTGGGTTAAACTTGACGAGCCTAGCATGTACATACATGGCCTCGGAACACTGGAGACCGAAAGGTCGAACGTGAATCATATAGTAGATATGATCAACATAGAGATGTTCACTATTGATGACTACTCCATCTCATGTGATGATCAGACATGGTTTAGTTGATTTGCATCACGTATCATTTAGATGACTTGAGGGATGTCTATCTAAGTGGGAGTTCTTAAGTAATATGATTAATTGAACTTAATTTATCATGAACTTAGTCCTGATAGTTTTTGCATATCTATGTTGTAGATCAATGGCCCGTGCTACCGTTCCCTTGAATTTTAATGCGTTCCTAGAGAAAGCGAAGTTGAAAGATGATGGTAGAAACTACACGGACTGGGTCCATAAGTTGAGGATTATCCTCATTGCTGCACAGAAGAATTATGTCCTTGATGCACCGCTAGGTGAAAGGCCTGCTATAGGAGCAAGTGCTGATGTTATGAACGTCTGGCAAGCTCGATCTGATGACTACTTGATAGTTCAGTGTGCCATGCTTTACGGCTTAGAATTGGGACTTTAAAGACGTTTTGAACGTCATGGACCATATGAAATGTTCCAAGAGTTGGAGTTAATATTTCAAGAAAATGCCTGAATTGAGAGATATGAAGTCTCCAACAAGTTCTATAGCTGCAAGATGGAGGAGAACAGTTCTGTCAGTGAACACATACTCAGAATGTCTGGATATCATAATCACTTGACTCGGCTGGGAGTTAATCTTCCAGATGATTGTGTCATTGACAGAGTTCTTCAATCACACCCACCAAGCTACAAAGGCTTCATGGTGAACTATAATATGCAAGGGATGGAAAAGACTATACTCGAGCTCTTCGCAATGCTCAAAGCTACCGAGGTAGAAATCAAGAAGGAGCATCAAGTGTTGATGGTTAACAAGACCACTAGTTTCAAGAAAAAGGGCAAAGGAAATAAGGGGAACTTCAAGAAACATGGCAAGAAAGTTGTCACTCCCAGGAAGAAGCCCAAAGCTGGACCCAATCTTGAAATTGAGTGCTTCTACTGCAAAGGGACTGGTCACTAGAAGCGGAACTGCCCCAAGTATTTGGTGGATAAGAAGGATGGCGAAGTGAACAAAGGTATATTTGATATACATGTTATTGATGTGTACCTTACTAACGCTCGTAGTAGTGCCTGGGTATTTGATACCGGTTCGGTTGCTCATATTTGTAACTCGAAATAGGGACTATGGATTAAACGAAGATTGGCTAAGGACGAGGTGAAGATGCGTGTCGGGAATGGTTCCAAGGTCGATGTGATCGCCGTCGGCACGCTACCTCTACATCTACCTTCGGGATTAGTTTTAGACCTGAGTAATTGTTATTTGGTGCCAATGTTGAGCATGAACATTATATCTGGATCTTGTGTAGTGCGAGATGGTTATTCATTTCAATCTAAGAATAATGGTTGTTTTATTTATATGAGTAATATTTTTTATGGTCATGCACCCTTGAAGAGTGGTCTATTTCTGTTGGATCTCAATTGTGGTGATACACATATTCATAATATTGATGCCAAAAGATGCAAAGTTGATAATGATAGTGCAACATATTTGTGGCAATGCCGTTTAGGTCATATTGGTGTAAAGCGCATGAAGAAACTCCATGCAAATGGACTTTTGGAATCACTTGATTATGAATCATTTAATACTTGCGAACCATGCCTCATGGGCAAGATGACTAAAACTCTGTTCTCCAGAACAATGGAGGAAGCCAATGACTTACTGCAAATAATACATACCGATGTATGTGGTCCGATGAGTGTTGAGGCTCGCGACGGGTATCGTTATTTTCTGACCTTCATAGATGATTGGAGCAGATATGGGTATATCTACTTAATGAAACACAAGTCTGAAACATTTGAAAAGTTCAAAGAATTTCAGAGTGAAGTGGAGAATCATCATAACAAGAAAATAAAGTTTCTACAATTTAATCGCAGAGGTGAATATTTGAGTTACGAGTTTGGCCTTCATTTAAAACAATGTGGAATAGTTTCACAACTCACGTCACCTGGAACACCACAGCGTAATGGTGTGTCTGAACATCATAACCGTACTTTATTAGATATGGTGTGATCTATGATGTCTCTTACTGATTTACCACTATCGTTTTGGGGTTATGCATTAGAGACAGCTGCATTCACATTAAATAGGGCATCGTCAAAATCCATTGAGACGACACCGTATGAACTTTGGTTTGGTGGTCTGGTAAGAAACCTAAGCTGTCGTTTCTTAAAGTTCGGGGATACGATGCTTATGTCAAAAGGCTTCAGCCTGATAAGCTCGAACCCAAATCGGAGAAGTGTGTCTTCATAGGATACCCTAAGGAAACAATTGGGAGACCTTCTACCATAGATTCGAAGGTAAGATCTTTGTTTCCAAGAATGGAACCTTTCTAGAGTGGGAATAAAGTAGAACATGATGAGGTAATTGTACCTTCTCTCAATTTGAAAAGTAGCTCATCTGAGAAATCCGTTCCAGTGATGCCTACACTAACTAGAGAGGAAGCTAATGATAATGATCATGAAACTTCAGATCAAGTTAGTACTGAACCTCGTAGGTCAACCAGAGCACGATCCGCACTAGAGTGGTACGGTAATCCTATTCTGGAAGTCATGTTACTTGACCATGATGAACCTATGAACTATGAATAAGCTATGATGAGCCCAGATTCGGATAAATGGCTTGAGGCCATGAAATCTGAGATAGGATCCATGTATGAGAAGAAAGTGTGGACTTTGGTGGATTTGCCTGATGACCGGCGACCCATAGAGAATAAATGGATCTTCAAGAAGAAGACTAATGCTGATGGTAATGTTACTGCCTATAAAGCTTGACTTGTCGCAAAAGGTTTTCGACAAGTTCAAGGAGTTGACTACAATGAGACTTTCTCACCCGTAGCGATGCTTAAGTCTGTTTGAATCATGTTAGCAATTGGCACATTTTATGATTATGAAATCTAGCAAATGGACATCAAAACTGCATTTCTTAATAGGTTTCTTAAAGAAGAGTTGTATATGATGCAACCAGAAGGTTTTGTCGATCCTAAAGGTGCTAACAAAGTGTGCAAGCTCTAGCGATCCATTTATGGACTGGTGCAAGCATCTCGGAGTTGGAATATACGCTTTGATGAGGTGATTGAAGCATATGGTTTTATACAAACTTTTGGAGAAGCCTGTATTTACAAGAAAGTGAGTGGGAGCTCTGTAGCATTTCTAATATTATATGTGGATGACATATTGTTGATTGGAAATGATGTAGAATTTCTGGATAGCATAAAAGAATACTTGAATAAAAGTCTTTCAATGAAAGACCTCAGTGAAACTGCTTATATATTGGGCATCAAGATCTATAGAGATAGATCAAGACGCTTAATAGGACTTTCACAAAGCACATACCTTGATAAAGTTTTGAAGAAGTTCCAAATGGGTCAGTCAAAGAAAGGGTTCTTGCCTGTGTTACAAGGTGTGAAGTTGAGTCAGACTCAATGCCCGACCACTGCAGAAGATAGAGAGAAAATGAAAGTCATTCCCTATGCCTCAGCCATAAGTTCTGTCATGTATGCTATGTTGTATACCAGACCTAATGTGTGCCTTGCTATAAGTTTAGCAGGGAGGTACCAAAGAAATCCAGGAGTGGATCACTGGACACTGGTCAATAACATCCTGATGTACCTGAAAAGGACTAAGGATATGTTTCTCATTTATGGAGATGACAAAGACCTCGTCATAAATGGTTACGTCGATGCTAGCTTTGACACTGGTCCGGATGACTCTAAGTCATAAACCGGATAAATATTTATATTGAATGGTGGAGCTTTTAGTTGGCACAGTTCCAAGAAGAGCGTCATGGCAGGATCTATGTGTGAAGCGGAGTATATAGATGCTTTGGAAGTAGCAAATGAAGGAGTCTCGATGAGGAGTTCATTTCCGATCTAGGTGTAATACCTAGTGCATCGGGTCCAATAAAAATCGTTTGTGACAATACTGGAGCAATTGCCTTAGCGATGGAATCTAGATTTCACAAAAATACCAAACACATCAAGAGACGCTTCAACTTCATTCGTGATTTGTTCAAGGAGGGAGACATAGAGATTTCCAAAATACATACGGATCTAAATGTGGTAGACCCGTTGACTAAGCCTCTTCCACAAGAAAAACATGATCAGCACCAAGACTCCATGCGTGTTAGAATCATTACAATGTAATCTAGATTATTGACTCTAGTGCAAGTGGGAGACTAAAGGAAATATGCCCTAGAGGCAATAATAAAGTTGTTATTTTATATTTCCTTATTCATGATAAATTTTTATTCTTCATGCTAGAACTGTATTAACCGGAAACTTGATACATGTGTGGATACATAGACAAAACACTATGTCCCTAGTAAGCCTCTACTAGACTAGCTCGTTAATCAAAGATGGTTAAGTTTCCTAACCATAGACATGTGTTGTCATTTGATGAACGGGATGATATCATTAGAGAATGATGTGATGGACAAGACCCATCCATTATCTTAGCATAATGATCATTCAGTTTTATTGCTACTTCTTTCTTCATGTCAAATACATATTCCTCCGACTATGAGATTATGCAACTCCCGGATGCGGGAGGAATGCCTTGTGTGTTATCAAACGTCACAACGTAACTGGCTGATTATAAAGATGCTCTACAGGTACCTCTGAAGGTGTTTGTTGGGTTGGCATAGATCGAGATTAGGATTTGTCACTCCAAGTATCGAAGAGGTATCTCTGGGCCCTCTCTATAATGCACATCATAAGAAGCCTTGCAAGCAAGGTGACTAATGAGTTAGTTGCAGGATGATGCTTTATGGAACGAGTAAAGAGACTTTCCGGTAACGAGATTGATCTAGGTATGAAGATATCGACGATCTCAGGCAAGTAACATACCGATGACAAAGGGAATAACGTATGTTGTCCTAACGGTTTGACCGATAAAGATCTTCGTAGAATATGTGGGTGCCAATATGAGCATCCAGGTTCTGCTATTGGTTATTGACCGGAGAGGCGTCTCGGTCTTGTCTACATAGTTCTCGAACCCGTAGGGTCTGCACGCTTAACGTTCGATCATGATTTTGTATTATATGAGTTATGTGATTTGGTGACTGAATGTTGTTCGGCGTCCTAGATGAGATCACGGACATGACAAGGAGTCTTGAAATGGTCGAGAGGTGAAGATTGATATATAGGACGATAACATTCGGACATCGGAAGTGTTCCGGGGTGTATCGAGTACATATCGGAGTACCAGGGGGTTATCGGAACCCCCTGGGGGAATATTGGACCTTATGGGCCATAGGAGGGGAGCACACCAGCCTATAAGGGGGGAGCCCCCCCCCCCAAGGAATGAGGCCGAATAGCCCCCCCCCCTTCCTTCCTCCTACCTCTCTTCCATTTTTTCCCTTCCGGTAAAAGGAAAGGGGGGAGGCCGAATTGGACTAGGGTCCCAAGTAGGATTCCTCCTACTTGGGTGCGCCCTAGGCTGCCTCTCTCCCCTCCCACCTATATATACATGGGGAGGGGCTCCTAGAACACACACCAACGATTATTAGCCGTGTGCGGCGCCCCCTCCACAGTTTACACCTTCGGCCATATTCACGTAGTGCTTAGGCGAAGCCCTGCACGGATAACTTCACCATCACCGTCACCACGCCGTCGTACTGACAGAACTCTTCTACTTCCTCAACACTCTATTGGATCAAGAATTTTAGGGACGTCATCAAGCCGAATGTGTGTAGAACTCGGAGGTGCCGTACGTTCAGTACTTGATTGGTCGAAAGAAGAAGAAGTTCGACTACATCAACCGTGTTGGCAAACGCTTCCGCTTTCGGTCTACGAGGGTACATAGAAACACTCTCCCCCTCTTGTTGCTATGCATCTCCTAGATACATCTTGCGTGAGCGTAGGAAATTTTTTGAAATTGCATGCTACATTCCCCAACAAAGCCCTCTGCCGGGAGCCCTGGCAGGCTCTACTGGGAGAGGCTTGCTGGAGGCCAGTTTCCTCCTCTTCCGGGCCATTGTTGCCAGGGATATGGAGGGATGAGTAAGATGGAGAACAAAAGTTCCTGGTTCCATAGGAAGCTTCTGCGCAGCGCACTTTGACAGATGATCAACAATGTTGTTTTCCGCACGGGGTATGTGCTCTGTTTGCAATCCGTCAAAGCGCTCCTCCAGACTTCTCACTTCCTCAATGTATGCATCCATCAATGGACTTTGGTAATCCTTGTTAACTTGTCTCACCACAAGTTGTGAATCACCTCGAATGATCGGCTTCTCAATCCCCAATTCTGTGGCAATCCTGAGCCCGGCAAGGAGCCCTTCATACTCTGCAGTATTGTTGGTCGCCTCCTCCCGAGGAAAATGCATCTGGACGACGTACATCAGGTGCACTCTAGTGGGAGCAATGAGAAGCACACCATCCCCTGCACCTTGTAGGGAGAAGGCACCATTGAAATACATGATCCATTCTTGAGGTGCTTCCTTACCGGGAATAACTATCTCAAGAATCTCTTCATCAGGGGTTGGCGTCCATTCTGCGATAAACTCTACCAGTGCTCTACTCTGAATTGTTGACGGGCTTTCGAACTTTAAACCAACGCTGGATAACTCCAATGCCCACTCCACTATTCTGTCGGTAGCTTCAGGCTTTCGGAGTATCCTTTGCAAAGGGAAGCGGGTGACAACCATGAATTCTTGGGCTTGGAAGTACTGCACAATTTCCTTGAGGCCATGACTAGGCCAAAAATCCATTTTTACATGCCCGAATACCTGGATCTAGCCCCCTGCAATAGGGAGCTGACAATGTATACTAGCTGCTGCACCACTTTCTTCCTTGCCGTGTCCTTGGGGTTAACTCCGTTGTCATGCTCTTCTCTATCTTGATCCACATCTGGCCTTGTCGGGCTATGCTCATTCTCTCCCCCGGAAGGGACACTGGCTGAGGCTACTGCTTCCTCCACTTCCCGCTATGCCACTAGTGCTACACTAACCAATTCATTAGTTGCTACCAGGTATAGCAGCAACGACTCGTGTGGTTTGGGAGCAACCAAAGTGGGCATAGAAGGCAAGTAGGTCTTCAAATCTTGTAGTGATGCATTTGCTTCCGGAGTCCACTTCATGGGTCCTGCCTTCTTCAAAATTTTGAAGAACGGCAAGTGTTGGGGATATAACTACTGAGTATAAACCGCCCAGAAGGGGCCGGGTTATACTCATAAGTGATCATCTACATTGAAGCCCATGAAGACGAGGACTATGGCATTTACTATGGAGGCTTAGAGGCCCAGAGCCTAATGGCGGATTAGGGCCCATATATGTAAACCGCCATGAGATATGTAACTTGTGTTGTAAGTTAGGGAAAGGAAGAAACTGAGCCGGAGACTTGGATGAGCCGGCCTCAGGATTCTGTAAACCGGCCGGGCGTCAACCTATGTATATAAATGGACGACCCGGCGGTGGTTCAGGGACAAGAAACAACAACTCGAGAACTAGGCAAAGCGTATTTGATCCCTGGTTATCGAGACCTCATCAATTCCACCACAACTAGATCGTAGGCTTTTACCTTCACCGCTAGGGGCCGAACTAGTATAGACTCCCGTGTCCTTTGTTCAGTTTAACCCCTCTAAGCTAACCTAGTCGCGATGGCTCCATGACTAAGTCCTCACACTAGGACATCTGACGTGATAATTCCACGACAGTTGGCGCCCACCGTGGGGCTATCGCAGGACGGTTTCAAGTTCTTGGAGGGCAAGTTCTAAGGACTCAAGGGATATGCAGTGGGCCGGATGACCAAGAGTCGTCGCAGCAAGCTCTACATCGACGACGCAGGCTGGGGCCCTGACGCCGGCTCAATCGAGTACGGGTACCGGGTCCCCTTCAGAGGAATTCACGTATTCATCGGCAAGATCGGTGAACCGGGCCCTAAGCTGGACATCTGCACCGACCTCGTCGAGACAGCTCAGCGTGCAAGCCCTGCCCGGGTTCAGCCCTCCATGAAACGTGCGTTCATAGGATTCATCCATGGTATCAAATCTGAACCGATATCCGATGGTGAGACGGCGGTCTATTCCGATGGTGAGTGAGGGAGTCCTGGATTAGGGGGTGTCCGGATGGCCGGACTCCCGGACTATGAAGATACAAGATTGAAGACTCCGTCCCGTGTCCGGATGGTACTTTCCTTGGCGTGGAAGGCAAGCTTGGCGATACGATATGAAGATCTCCTCCCATTGTAACCGACTTTGTGTAACCCTAGCCCTCTCCGGTGTCTATATAAACCGGAGAGTTTTAGTCCGTAGGACGAACAACAATCATACCATTGGCTAGATTCTAGGGTTTATCCACTCCGATCTCGTGGTAGATCTACTCTTGTACTACCCATATCATCAATATTAATCAAGCAGGAGTAGGGTTTTACCTCCATCGAGAGGGCCCGAACCTGGGTAAAAACATCGTGTCCCTTGTCTCCTGTTACCATCCGCCTAGACGCACAGTTCGGGACCCTCTACCCGAGATTAGCCGGTTTTGACACCGACATTGGTGTTTTCATTGGGAGTTCCTCTGTGTCGTCTCCTTTAGGCCCGATGGCTTCTTCGCTCGACAATCGCAATACGGTCCGGTATGAGACTTTTCTCCCCGGACAGATCTTCGTATTCGGCGGCTTCGCACTGCGGGCCGACTCGTTTGGCCATCTGGAGCAGATCGAAAGCTACGCCCCTGGCCACCAGGTCAGGTTTGGAAGCTTAAACTACACGGCCGACATCCGTGGGGACTTGATCTTCGACGGATTCGAGCCACGACCGAGCGCGCCGCACTGTCACGATGGGCATGATTTAGCTCTGTCATCGGACAACACCCAGAGCGCCGCTCAGGTGTCCGCTCCGACCATTAGCTCGGAACCCGCTGCGCCAGTCGGGGATGGACGGTTGGACGCCGCCCCGGAAGCTGCAACCTCTATGGCGATAGAGCCGGATACCAGCCTAGTCCCTCGCAAGGCCCGTGACTCCAAGGTGCCGGACTCTGATCCGGACTCCGTAAATCCCGCACCTCTTTCGATTAAGCCCGATTGGGCTCCGGTCATGGAGTTCACCGCCGCGGATGTCTTTCAGCACTCGCCTTTCGGCAATATCCTGAATTCGTTAAAGTCTCTCTCTTTGTCAGGAGAGCCCTGGCCGGACTACGGCCAACACGGTTGGGATACGGACGACGAAGAAATTCATAGCCCACCCACCACCCACTTCGTAGCCACTATCGACGATTTAACCGACATGCTCAACTTTGACTCCGAAGACATCGACGGCATGGACGCCGATGAAGGAGACGGTCAAGAACCAGCACCTATAGGGAACTGGAAAGCCACCTCGTCATATGACATATACATGGTGGACACCCCTAAAGCGGGGGATGGCAAGGAGAAAACGGAGGATGACCCCTCCAAGAAGCAACCCAAGCGCCGACGTCAGCGGCGCCGCTCTAAGTCCCGCCAAAGTAAAAACGGCGATTCCGGCACCGGAGATAACAATACACCGGACAGTGCCGAAGACAACCCCTCCAGCAGGATTCAGTGCAGGAGGACAAAGGAGCCAGCCCTCATGAGAGAGCGGCCGACAAAGAGGATGAGGACGACAATTACATGCCTCCCTCCGAAGACGAGGCAAGCCTCGACGATGACGAATTCGTCGTGCCAGAGGATCCCGTCGAACAAGAGCATTTCAAACGCAGGCTCATAGCCACGACAAGCAGCCTCAAGAAGAAACAACAGCAGCTTAGACCTGACCAAGACTTGCTAGCCGACAGATGGACCGAAGTCCTGGCGGCCGAAGAGTATAAACTAGAACGCCCATCCAAGAGCTACCCAAAGCGCAGGCTGCTACCCCAACTTGAGGAGGAAGCAACTAAACCTACATCACCAGCGTACGATGCGCCCGATCGGCCACCCCGTGGCCGCGATAGAGAGGCCTTCAGGCCCTCAACCCAAGCCACACCCTGACACCGCTCAAAACATACCAGAGTACGGGGAGACGCAACAGACCTGCGAGACATCTTGGAGAATAAGGCAAGGCAAACAAGATCGATCTACGGATCGCATGGGCTCCCCGCTTCACGTGACGCTAGCCGTCACGCCGGACATAACAAGTATGGCCCGGCCGAATACAACAGACCAAGCTTGTCCGAGCTGCGTCGTGATATAGCCCAGTACAGGGGCGCCGCACACCCACTATGCTTCACAGATGAAGTAATGGATCATCAAATCCCTGGGGGCTTCAAACCCGTAAACATCAAATCATACGATGGCACAACATATCCCGCGGTATGGATCGAGGATTATCTCCTTCATATCCACATGGCCCGTGGCGATGATCTACACGCCATCAAATACCTCCCGCTCAAGCTTAAAGGACCAGCTCAACATTGGCTTAACAGCCTGCCAGCAGAGTTAATTAGTTGTTGGGAGGACCTGGAATCCGCATTCCTTGACAACTTCTAGGGCACTTATGTGCGACCACCAGACGCCGATGACCTAAGACACATAATCCAGCAGCTAGAGGAATCGACCAGACAATTCTGGACACGGTTCCTAACCAAGAAAAACCAAATAGTCGATTGTCCGGACGCCGAGGCCTTTGCAGCCTTCAGGCACAACATCCGAGACGAATGGCTTGCCCGGCACCTAGGACAGGAAAAGCCGAAGTCTATGGCAGCCCTCACGACACTCATGACCCGCTTCTGTGCGGGAGAAGACAGCTGGCTAGCTTGTAGCAACAACATAACCAAGAGCCCCGGCAATTCGGATACCAAGGACAACAACGGCAGGTCACGTCGCAACAAGCATAAGCGCCGCATTAACGGTGATAATACTGAAGATACGGCAGTCAATGCCGGATTCAGAGGCTCTAAACTGGGTCAGCGGAAGAAGCCATTCAAAAGAAACCCTCAGGGCCCATCCAGCTTAGACCGGATACTCGATCGCTCGTGCCAGATACACGGCACACCCGAACAGCCAGCCAATCACACCAACAGGGATTGTTGGGTGTTCAAGCAGGCAGGCAAGTTAAGTGTTGAGACCAGAGACAAGGGGATACATAGCGATGACGAGGAGGGGCCCCGGCCGCCGAACAACAAAGAACAAAAGGGATTTCCCCCGCAAGTTCAGACGGTGAATATGATATACGCAACCCACATCCCCAAAAGGGAGCGGAAGCATGCTCTCAAGGACGTCTATGTGCTGGAGCCAGTCGCCCCAAAGTTCAACCCATAGTCCTCCTGCCCGATCACCTTCGATCGAAGGGACCATCCCACCAGCATCCGTCATGGCGGATTCACCGCACTGGTGCTAGACCCAATTATCGACGGATTTCACCTTACCAGAGTCCTAATGGACGGCGGCAGTAGCCTGAACCTGCTTTACCAGGACACAGTGCGAAAAATGGGCATCGATCCTTCAAGGATTAAACCCACAAAGACAACCTTCAAAGGTGTCATACCAGGGGTAGAAGCCAGTTGTACAGGCTCGGTCACACTCGAGGTGGTCTTCGGATCCCCGGATAACTTCCGGAGCGAGGAGTTAATCTTTGACATAGTCCCATTCTGCAGCGGCTATCATGCCCTGCTCGGACGAACCGCATTTGCTAAATTCAATGCGGTGCCGCACTACGCATATCTCAAGCTCAAGATGCCAGGACCTCGTGGAGTCATCATAGTAAATGGAAACACCGAACGCTCTCTCCGAACGGAGGAGCACACGGCGGCCCTGGCAGCGGAAGTACAGAGTAGCCTCTCAAGGCAGTTCTCCAATCCAGGTGCCAAACGTCCGGACAACATTAAGCGAGCCCGAAGTAACCTACAACAAATCCGGCTGGCACGTTCCAAGCAAGCATAGCAGTGCGGCCCCAACCCCAGCCCCCGTCAAACGGCGATACTGGTACCACGCGTACATAATTACGCCTTAGAGATACCATGGGCATAAGGGGAAGGGCACAACAACGGCACGCCCAGAATGTGGCTCAACTGCACTAAGGGGATCCCTATTTCGATGTTTTCCTTTTCACATACTTTCAGGACCCAACTATACGGAAGGCCTGTCCGGCAATACTCTCGCCGAACCCACGATGCAATAGCCAGGGAGGAAGGAAGCCACGTCAAAAGTCCAGGTGGTCTCTATAATGAGTTTAATACCTGTTTCTCTTACAATCCTGCAGCTTGCCCCTGGAGGGGAATATGTCAAATACTCCCATCTCTTGCTTACCGCACTTTTTGTATCGTTCTGCTTTCGCAGCAGCCCTTTTTTAATGAACAATATATAGCTCTTACCTATTATTGTACTTATCTATTTTTATATACAAATATGTTCAGTCATGACATTCTGCAACCGTACACTTTGGTACGGATAATACACCAGGGGCTTACAACACCCCATAACATGGTGTGAGAAGACCGAACACTCTAACAAGTGCGGCACCCCGAACTTATAGCACTATATGCATCGGCTCCGGATCATGTCTTTGGTCAATAGATGGGTTTGCCCGACTCCCATGTTTTGGTACCTTACCTTCCGCATTGTTGGCTAAGGTAGCGCTGGGAGAACTACTGCGATTGTGCCCCAGTTGAGCTGGGTTAACACCTCAGTAGAGAAAGCTAAAACGGACTGTCATGATAGTGCGAGAGACCGGTCACTGTTCGCGAGGTTTCTTCGAGTCCTTAAAGACTTATGCCGCTTCGAGCGAGGAACCAGACTTATCCGGCCTAGGCGTGGATAGCGCACCGAACTCGGTCTTCCGAATACTAGGGGCTTCGCCGAAATTTAAATTTATAGAATTATATGGCTAAGTGAGAGTGATAAAGCATTATAAGTCTGACGGCCTGGTTCGTT
This sequence comes from Triticum dicoccoides, assembly GCF_002162155.2. Lineage (NCBI taxonomy): Eukaryota > Viridiplantae > Streptophyta > Magnoliopsida > Poales > Poaceae > Triticum > Triticum dicoccoides. The sequence continues at coordinate 12,388,347 of NC_041389.1, forward strand.
GTGCTGAACGCCTCCCTAGATGGACCCAAGAATGGGAACAAGAGCGCTCAGGTTTATCCCGAACACCCCAGCACTCGTGGCATGGGGGTCGAAGCCGACGACTTGCATCTCTCAGAGTTGATAAACGGCCGCACAGAAGGTAATATTTTAAATTAACAAGCGTTGCTTAACGCATATGAACAAAGCTTCAGCGTACAGGATAACAAATGCGAGTTTACTCAAAAATTACATCTTTGGAGCACTCATCCTCTATGCGGCGGGCACCCTTTAGAACGCCGTTATAATACATCTCAGGCATACGATACTCCTTGCCCGGTGGTGGCGCGTCCATCAACAGCTTCTCCGCGTCTAGCTTGCCCCAGTGCACCTTAGCACGGGCAAGGGCCCGACGGGCACCTTCAATACAAACGGAGCGCTTGACGACCTCAATCCAAGGACACGCGTCCACCAGCCGCCGCACCAGACCGAAGTAGCTCCCAGGCATGACTTCTCCAGGCCACAGTCGAGTTATGAGGCCCTTCATGGCCTGTTCGGCCACCTTGTGGAGCTCAACCAGCTGCTTCAGCTGGTCGCTCAGGGGCACCGGATGTTCGGCCTCAGCATACTGAGACTAGAACACTTTTTCCGTCGAGCTCCCCTCTTTGGCTTGGTAGTATGCGGCGGCATCAGAACACTACGGGGCAGATCGGCGAACGCTCCTGGAGAGCTCCGGATTCGGGTAAGTAGCAGATAATTAACTTTTATATTTTTTCTTTGCATAAAGAATGCCTTACCTGCCGCTATCGTCTTCATCGCCTCGATCTCCTGAAGGGCCTTCTGGGCTTCGGCCTTCGCGGTCTTGGCACTCTCAAGAGCCAAGGCAAGCTCGGACTCTCGAGTCTTCGAGTCATGCTCCAAACTCTCGTGTTTTTCCACGAGAGCCTGGAGCTCTTGCCGCACCTCCACCACCCGCGCCTCCTGCTTCTCTCGCTCGGTGCGCTCCAAGGCCGCAATCTTTTCGGCCTTCGAGACCACCTCTTTCAGGGTCGCCACCTCGGTCGTGGCTCCTGCAACATTAACATTGGTCCAGTTATTATTTTGCAACCAAGTATTTCTATATACATTTACAGGAGATACTATGTACCCTCTTTATCCTCGAGTTGCTTCTTGGCACGGCCGAGCTCGCTCTCGGACCGCTCGAGGCTTTCCTTCAAGGCATTGACCTCCGTAGTCAGTGCGGCAGAGGTCAGCAGCGCAGCCTGCATTCCCATATTGACATATTTCTATTAGACTCCTGCGTATATCTTTTGAGATCCTCAGTTCGGCTTTTCTTTCCGAACATCGAACTGAGCATCAGGGGCTACTGTCTATGCGGTAACATTTTTTATATATGTTTTTGAACACATACCTCAAAGCCCGTTAACAGGCTTGTGCAGGCTTCCGTCAGCCCGCTCTTGGCGGACTGAACCTTCTGAATCACCGCACTCATAACAGTGCGGTGTTCTTCATCGATGGAGGCGCCGTTAAGCGCCTCCAGCAAATTGCCCGGCTCCTTCGGGTGGACGGAAGTCGCCGGCGTCGCGGGCTTGCCCTTCTTATGAAGGCTCCGCCTGTAGGACTCTGGAACCACCGATGGTTCCGGAGCAGTGTCCGGCCCGGGGCCGGACTTAGATCCCTCCGGGGCTTTACCCCCTTTGGGCTTGGAGTCCGGAAGGTCGCCTTGTGGCGCTTCCAGGACCACCTCCTCCTGGTTTTGTCCCCTACGAGACTCCACCTCAGCGTCATCTGTAGGGAGAGGGGAGGAGGCCGTCGGAAGTGAAGCGCTATTCACATCCGACGAATTCAGAGATCCGCTCGACGAATCGCCAAGCTGAGCTCTGGGCGGACTGCATGATTAGCTTTGGCGTTAAAAGCTATCAAATAATAAAGGAGTGCAATAAGTCATTCGGGTAGCCGGACACTTACGATGTTGCCAGGGGTTTGACCCTGGATGGCCAGTCCTCCCCGCCGTCTTCGGTGTCGGGGACGTAGTCCGGCAGAAGGGTCTTCCCCTTCTTAGACCCTCCGGCTTCCCCAGTTGGGGCGGCCTTTCTCTTCTTTCCTCCCCCCATTGGAGGGGGAGAGGCATCTTCTTCTTTCTCCTCCTCCTCGTCTTCGGAGGCGGAGGGTGCGTTGGGGCCGTCGGGCAAATCCGACGACACCGGGCGCCGGGAACTCTTTCGGGTCCCTGTGGCCTTCTCCTTGGCCTTCTTCTCCGGCACCACGTGAGGTGCCGGAACCAGTAGCTTCGCTAAGTGTGCATCTACTGGGCCTTCAGGCAAAGGGGCCGGACAGTCGAACTGTCCGGATGTCCTCTTCCAGTCCTGTCAAAGGAATGGGATTTTAGATCCCACATAAAGTCACATTATGAAATTCGGGTATCTCGTAAGGGACTAAATGTAAGCTTACTTCGGAGGCTTGACGTTTGGCGCAAAATCCGCGATCCTCGGTGACGGGAGGGGAGACCTCGGAACTCTTGAAAAGCACCTTCCAGGCATCCTCGTGCTTCGTTTCGAAGAGCCGGGATAGAGTCTGGTGCCGGGCCGGGTCGAACTCCCACAAATTGAAGTCCCGTCGTTGACACGGGAGGATCCGGTGGAAGAGCATGACCTGGACCACGTTCACAAGCTTGACCTTCTTGGTCACCAGGTCTCGGACGCAGGTTTGGAGTCCGGTCACCTCTTCCGGATTGCCCCACGACAGGCCCGTCTCTTTCCAAGATGTGAGCCGGGTGGGGATGCTGGATTGAAGTTGGGGGGCCGCTGCCCATTTAGGGTCACGCGGCTCGGTGATATAAAACCACCCCGATTGCCACCCTTTGATGGTTTCCATGAAAGCACCCTTGAGCCAGGTGACGTTGGCTATATTGCCCACCATGGCGCCTCCGCATTCCGCCTGTCGGCCTTGCACGACCTTCGGCTTGACGCTGAAGATCTTCAGCCATAGGCCAAAGTGGGGCTGGATGCGGAAGAAGGCCTCGCACATGATGATAAACGCCGACATATTGAGGATGAAGTTCGGGGCCAGATCGTGGAAGTCTACGCCGTAGTAGAACATGAGCCCCCAGACGAACGGGTGAAGAGGAAAACCCAGTCCGTGGAGGAAATGGGGAAGAAAAACAACCCTCTCATGGGGCCTGGGGGTGGGGATGAGTTGCCCCGCATCTGGGAGCCGGTGCGCGATGTCGTTAGACAAGTATCCGGCCTTCCTCAGGTTTTTGATTTGTCCCTCCGTGACGGAGGAGGCCATCCATCTACCTCCCGCTCCAGACATGGTTGGAGAAGGTTGAGGTGGGAAGTGCGGGCTTGGGCGCTAGAGCTCGAGCGCGCAGGGACGGATAAGCAGAGGAGGAAGAGGGCGTGAATGGAAAGGGCGGATTCTTATCCCCTTATATGGGCGGCCAAAACTACGAGCCCCCCACCGGCCCAATAAAACTCGCTTATCTCCCAAGCGCCGCGGTTAATGGCGCGGTTGGGTTACCCACACCCATATTGATGAGAATCCCAGAATAAGGGGACACGATCTCTGCTTTGACAAGACGTGCCAAGGAAACCGCCTCGCTAAACGCGCTGAGGTGGAACAATAAAATGAATAAAAGCCTGGCCGTGGCATGATGTCACGCCGCGGAATACGTCAGCAGATCCGATTGATACAAATATTATTCTCTCTACGATGGAGTGTGGGACTTATTTTGCAGAGCCAGACACTACCCTCGTGTTCAAATCTTCTATGAAATATTCGGAGGAGGAACCCGCCTTGCAATGCCGAAGACAACTTGCGCGCCGGACTCGTCGTCATTGAAGCCTGGTTCAGGGGCTACTGAGGGAGTCCTGGATTAGGGGCTGTCCGGATGGCCGGACTAAGACCTTTGGCCGGACTCCCGGACTATGAAGATACAAGATTGAAGACTCCGACCCGTGTCCGGATGGGACTCTCCTTGGCGTGGAAGGCAAGCTTGGCGATACGATATGAAGATCTCCTCCCATTGTAACCGACTTTGTGTAACCCTAGCCCTCTCAGGTGTCTATATAAACCGGAGAGTTTTAGTCCATAGGACGAACAACAATCATACCATAGGCTAGATTCTAGGGTTTATCCACTCCGATCTCGTGGTAGATCTACTCTTGTACTACCCATATCATCAATTTTAATCAAGCAGGAGTAGGGTTTTACCTCCATCGAGAGGGCCCGAACCTGGGTAAAAACATCGTGTCCCTTGTCTCCTGTTACCATCCGCCTAGACGCACAGTTCGGGACCCCCTACCCGAGATCCGCCGGTTTTGACACCGACAGTGAGTCATCCACCGGCGAGACCGAGTCTTTGTATCAAGTGCAGGATGGTCGGTTCGAGGATTGTTCTGATGGCGGCAGTATTCCGGACACCTTCGAACCACCAAACCGGGTTGCGATCTTCATGGCCGGTACACATCTCGCGCCTCAATCCTCAACAGCAGCGGCAATGATTTCCGGATCGGCAGCCGGGGTAGGAGGCCCCGCACGCCCGCCGGTTCAAGTCTTGTCCGGTTTATTGGACACTGTTGCAACATTGTTAACCACTGAGGTTAATCTGGATAATCGGGATGAGCATAATGCAGAGGTCGGAAAATTGCGGGATCAGATAGCTCAGGCTAAGGAGGACATGGCTGCTGAGGAGACCAGGATGGCCGAGGAGCCGGTCGCTTTGGATGCTCAGGCTCAGCGAGTTCATGCGGAGTCGTACCGGCTGATCCTGGACCAGAACGCTTCAAACGAGGTGATGAGGAGGAGGCACCAGTCTCGTCTACCGCCGGTTTATGAAGCAAGGAATATTTTCAGTACGCCAAGAGCGGGAACCAGTAACCCGCCCATGGTGAACCGAGTTGAAGCGCCCAGGACAGGAGTGCCGGATCAGCCACGCGTGATGGACCCGCCTCAGTAGAACCGTGATCCTCCACAATACGTGCCAACACCACTGGGTCACTTTCCTACCCCTTTGGATAATATGATTGCTGCAGCATCAAGATTGGCCACTATTCCAATGGAAGGTGATTCCCCGGCAGCGATTGAGACATGACGAGCTAGAGATCTACTTCAAATAGCAATGGTTCAGCAGCAGGCTTATTCATACAGTCATTACAGGATCCACTCTACCCCTTGCCCAAGCTGGAGTTACAGCAGGCATGTTGAAGAACCAGCTGTATCAAGCAGTGGACGAAGGCCTAACCCGGCACGAGGGAGGAATAATGCATAGGATGTAGTGGACCAGGGACGAGCGCGTCGAGGAGCTGGTTTGACTGTGCAGGATGTGGAGCGTCAACTTACGCTGGTTCGTACAACTACTATAGTGGAGCCAGGAGTCGATTTCACCACTCTGGGGGTGCCATGTCTCACACCGGCCCTGCGCAATGTGCGGTTGCCTAAGGACTTCGAGGGTCCTCGGAAGGTGCCCAATTACACTGCTGACTTGCACCCCGAGTCATGGGTTGAAAGTTATGAGATGGCAATGGAGATGCTGGATGTGGATGGAGCGGCGTGTGCTAAGTACTTCACTATGATGTTAGAAGGAACAACTCGCACTTGGCTAAAGAGTTTACCACCTAATTCTATTAGATCATGGGATGAGTTGAAGAACCGGTTTATCAGCAATTTCAAGGATACATGCAAGAAACCGATGTCAATTGTGGATCTGGCGGCTTGTGTTTAAGGAGGGAACGAATCGACCACCCATTGGGTGCGCCAGGTTTCTGAAATCCTACATTCGTCAGACCGCATCAATGCAGATTCAGCAATTTAATGTTGGAGGGCAATTGCAAGTTTAAACCTTTGAAGTTAAAATTGGGACAACTCAAGCGTCACTGCAATGACATGGGAACACTCATGGGGGCTCTGGTTAAGTATGATGACTCTGATAGTACCAAGGATCCCGAGTCTGACAAGGAAAAGCCGGGGAAGGAAAAGAAGAGCGGCAACACCAAGGGGCAGCAGTCTAATCCGGCGGGCCATGGTAACAATGGTAAGCGTAAAGCGGACAGTTTAGATTTTGTGGCTAACACCAATGTGCATGGTAATGCTCAGAGTCGTAAGGGTAAACCGCCCCAGCGGGGTGGAGGCATGAATCTGGAGCGCCTGTTGAATCAGCCTTGCCCAAAGCACGGGATGAAGGAGAATCCAGCTACACACCTCTGGAAGGATTGCTTCATTATGCGAGAGTTCAAAAACTCCGATCTCTTCCGATATGATCAGGGTCCATCTGGCGGTTCAGGTCCTGGATCTCATGGGCCGGGTTACGGCGGAGGCGGTTCAAGCTCAGGTTTCCAGAATAATTAGGGCAATGAGAGCAACTAGGGTAGTTATAATCAGCAGAATAATCAAGGGAATCAGCAACAGTCGGGTTATCAGAGTCACCCAAAGCAGTTGAATAGTGGGAAGTATCATTTTTTTCACCACTAGATTGTGCAAGCGTGATCAGAAGCTTCATAAAAGGGCAGTTAACTCTGTTGAACCGGCAGTGCCTCGTTACTTGCATAGGTCTGAGTAGCCCATTGTGTGGAGCAGGGAGGATCATCTGCCCCGGGTTGATAATCCGGGTCATCTGGCTTTGGTGGTGGCGCCTCAGGTTGGGGGTTATAAGTTCACAAAGGTACTCATGGATGGAGGAAGCAGTATCAACATTATGTATTATGATACCTTCTGTCGCATGGGATTGATGGATAAGAATCTTAAACTGTCAAATACTATTTTTCACGGGGTGGTACCAGGTAAATCGGCATACCCAGTTGGTAAGATAGCTCTGGAGGTTGTATTTGGAGACGACTGTGATTCCAGGTCAGAAACCTTAACCTTTGAAGTGGTGAAAATCCAGAGCCCATATCATGCCTTGTTTGGACGGCCGGCTTATGCAAGGTTCATGGAAAGGCCCTGTTATGTCTATCTACAGCTTAAAATGTCGGGTCATAACGGGACCATTACGGTACATGGGAGTCGTAAGATCGCTTTGCACTGCGAAGAGGGTGATGCAGCCTATGCTGAGTCGGTTTGCGCGGCAGAAGAGTTGAAGTTTTATAAGGACAATGTTGATCCGGCAGATATGACTCCTCTAAAAAAACCACCACAGAGCATGACCCGACCCTGAAGTTTAAACCGGCTGATGAGACTAAGTTGGTTGACTTTGTTCCTGGCGATTCATCCAAGCAGTTTAGTATCAGCACTAATCTGGATCCGAAATAGGAAGGTGTGCTCATCGAGTTCATCCGTGAGAACCGGGACATCTTTGCATGGAAGCCTTCTGACAAGCGAGGTGTACCGAGGGAACTCGCTGAGCACAATCTCAATATTGATCCTAAGTTTAAACCGATCAAGCAATTTCTTCGCCGCTTCAACAAAGAACGGCGCAAGGCTATTGGTGAGGATGTCGCTCGGCTTCTGGCGGCTGGGTTTATCATTGAAGTTTTTCATCCGGAGTGGCTGGCTAATCCGGTACTCGTGCTTAAGAAAAATGGCACTTGGCGCATGTGTGTGGATTACACGGACTTTAACAAGGCTTATCTGGCCGATCCTTTTGCTCTCCCTCGTATTGATCAGACCATTGATGCTATGGCGGGTTGTGAGCGCTTGAATTTCTTGGATGCTTATTCTGGTTATCATCAGATCAAGATGGCAGTTAAGGACTAGGATAAATAGCTTTCATCACTCCCTTTGGAGCCTTCTGCTATGTATCTATGCCTTTTGGGCTCAAGAGTGCCCAGGCGACTTATCAGTGTTGTGTGCAGAATTGTCTTCATAATCAAATTGGGCGCAATGTTCATGCTTATGTGGATGATATTGTGGTGAAGTCCAGAAAGAAGGAGACATTGATAGACGGCTTGAAGGAGACCTTTGACAATCTTTGGGTTTATAAGATGATGCTCAATCCGGCCAAGTGCGTCTTCGGTGTTCCGGCAGGCAAGCTCTTAGGTTTTCTGGTGTCTAACAAGGGCATTGAGGCTAATCCAGAAAAGATCAAGGCTATTACGTCTCTGGCTAAACCAGCGTGTATCAATGATGTTCAATGTCTGGCGGGTCGTATTGCGGCCCTGAGCCAGTTTATCAGCCGGTTGGGAGAGAAGGCGATCCCTCTGTATCAGATGTTGAAGAGGACAGACAATTTTGTTTGGAGTAATGCTGCTAATGCGGCGTTTGAGGACTTGAAGAAGCAGTTGGCTGAACCGTCGGTTCTTGCTGCTCCGGTCGATAATGAGCTGTTGTTATTATACATAGCTGCTAATGCTCGGGCTGTCAGCGTGGCCATTGTGGTAGAGCGCAAGGAGGCTGGGAAGGAATATCTGGTTCAAAGGAAGGTTTATTATATCAGCGAAGTGCTCATCGAGTCAAAGCAAAGATATCCGCATTGGCAGAAGCTTGTGTATGGAGTTTTCATGGCGAGTCGAAAGCTTAAGCAATACTTTCAGGGCCATCCCATCACAGTGGTCAGTTCTGCTCCTTTGGGAGATATAATCCAGAACAGGGAGGCAACTGGCCGGGTTGCTAAGTGGGCTATTGAGCTTGGACTGCACTGGTTGTAATATATGACTCAGACAGCTATCAAATCTCAGGCGCTCGTGGACTTTTTCAATGACTGGACAGAGTTGCAGGCACCGGAAGACAAACCGGATAACACATACTGGACTATCCATTTCGACGGGTCCAGGCAATTGGAGGGCTCGGGGGCTGGAGTTGTCCATACTTCCCCTTGAGGTGATAAAATTCGTTATGTTCTCCGCTTGATGTTTCCTTGTACTAACAATGCAGCTGAGTATGAGGCCTTGCTCCATAGTCTTCGAGTGGCTAAGGAAATGAACTTAAGCCGGGTACGACGCTTTGGGGACTTTGATCTGGTGGTTCAGCAAGTCTCTGGTACTTGGGATTCTAAGGATCCACTAATGGCGGCTTATCGACGAGAGGTGGATATTATTGCTGGTCACTTCAAGGGTTATCAGGTTGAGCACATTGATCGACGCAAAAATGAAGCGGCAGATGCTTTAAGCCGGCTGGGGTCTCAGCATAAACCGGTGCCGCCCAATACCTTTTTGGATGTTTTGCATAACCCGTCAGTTAAGTTGCCTATAGAGGAGGACCTGCCTATTCCTGATCCGGAGTCTCAGTTGGTGGCGGCTCTACATATCATTCTGGATTGGAGGGTTCCATATTTGGCGTATATGAATCGGGGCGAGTTACCAGAAGATGAAGTTTTGGCCAGACAAATAATCCGGCGATCCAAGTCCATGGTTATTCACAATAGCGAGTTACATCATTGCAGTGTCTCGGGTGTGTTCCAGCGATGTGTTTCCCCTGACGAGGGCCATGAGATTTTGCGTGAGATTCACGAAGGAGATTGTGCTCACCACGCCGGTTCAAAATCATTGGTTGCTAAAGCTTTTCGTCATGGCTTCTATTGGCTGACAGCTCATGCTGATGCTGAGGACTTGGTGAAACGGTGCGACGGTTGTCAGAAATTCTCACGCCGAGCTCATGTTCCGGCTCAGGAGCTAAGGATGATTCCAATCACTTGGCCGTTTGCTACTTGGGGGCTTGATATGGTAGGACCTTCTAAAAGTTCCAAAGATAAGAAGACCCACCTATTGGTGGCAGTTGATAAGTTCACTAAATGGGTTGAGGCGGAGCCAGTAAGCAAGTATGTTGTCGCCACGGCGGTTCAATTCCTGAAGAAGGTGATCTTTTGCTTTGGTTTTCCACACAGCATCATAACAGATAATGGCACGAACCTCTCAAAGGTGAGATGGAGGACTTTCGTCAATGAGAGCAGATCCGGCTTGATGTGTCATCAGTGGCCCACCCCCAATCTAATGGTCAAGCTGAGAGAGCTAATCAGGAAATCTTGAAGGGTATCAAGCCCCGGCTTATGGTTCCTTCGAAGAGGACGCCGGGTTGTTGGGTGGAGGAATTACCTTCTGTATTATGGAGCATAAACACCATCCCTGATCGATCCATGGGTTATACACCTTTCTTCATGGTTTACAGGGCAGAGGCGGTACTCCCAAGTGATATTCGTCATGATTCGCCCCGGGTTGCCAATTACGTTGAAGCGGACAACGAACAAGCATGTCAAGAAGCACTAGACCTGTTAGATGAAAAACGGGACATGACGTTGGCTCGTTCGGCGGCTTATCAGCAAGACCTGCGGTGTTATCATAGCCACCAGGTTAAAACCAGGACCTTTCAAGAAGGCGACTTAGTGCTCCGGCTCATCCAGGATCAGACCGATATGCACAAGTTATCCCCACCTTGGGAAGGGCCTTTTGTGGTCAGCAAGAATCTGAACAACGGGTCATACTACCTCATCGGCGTTCGAGAGCACAAAGACTCACGTAAATCAGAGGAGGAGACTCGGCAGCCGTGGAATATAGCTCTTCTTCGGACTTACTACACCTGAGCCATAGGCTCCTATTATGTACATATTTTTAAAATGTATATATTATGATCAATATAATAAACCGGCATCCTTGCTAAAAGTAGGGCCTCTGCCGTTTTTTCCAATATTTCTTGGTTACATGGGGGCTTCAGCTGACAAAGCGGAGTTCTGTCGATTAATCCGGCTATCATGCCACAATAAAGCTTGGGAGCTTCACACCCAAGGGGCCAAAGAGAGTCTTGCTGCTAAGCACATCTCAAACATAGGCACCCACTGAGCATAGCTCACAAAGTTACTTGGGGGCTCTTTGTGCAAAGCAACAAAGAGTTTGAAAGGACCCTTGTAATAGGCTATCGAGCCAGGCTTGGAAGCCAGGTGTATTCACCTAAAACTTTGGGTTAACCTGCCTTCATCAAGTAAGCCACTCCATCCAGGTAATCCTGGTATGACCCGCCGAACATTTGACAAGTCAATCTAATACAGACCCTGAACTTGTCAAAGTTAAAACAATGATTGGTTAATGTGAGGTCCATCTTAAAAGGCTTTGTGAAATGGTTTAACTCAGTGGCCTGGCGGCCCATGAAAAGCCTCGAATTTGGGCCTGGCAGCCCTTAAAAAGCCTCGACTACAAGTTTTTTAATTGCTTTTATTTGTCAAAGTTTTTCTTCTTTGATAAGGTTTTTGGTGAACCGGCGTCTATTGACCCGGCATGACTATAAGTCATCAAATTAATCCGGTGTTTGTTAAACCCGGGTTGGCTTTCAGCTATAAGTTGTAAGACCACGTTCAATTAAAATCCGGTGTTTGTTAACCCGGCCTGGCATTGACTATAAGTCGCCAGGATGATCATCTGGTGTTTACCATAACCCGGCATGGCTTCAGTATAAACCAACAAAGCATGGTGAAGAGTCATCAGCACTCCAGATTTGGGTTATCACCCTTACTACAAGAAAGTTGGTAAACCAACGATGTGATTGAATATCACAGGTATGATATATTTCATATTTTGTTATCCTTACAGCCTTGGTTATAAACCTGGCTTTATATTGGGCATTATGACCCGTCCGGCGGTAAACCGCCAGGACACTTTTTCAATCTATTATGTGCAGAAACATGATTGCATAAAATTGCTCAAACACATAAGCAAACACAGCAAAAATCATGACGGATTAAAACAGTATTATGCAGCAGTGCACGATGGCAACATATCAAACAAGTATTTCAACTAGCCTATTACAAGGCGCTTTGATGCCCAAAAGAACAATTGTTTTTTGCACAGATTGCAATATGCAGAAATAAGCCGGCTGACGAATTATGATTCATCACTAGGCTGACGTGAAGGTGGTGGATCGTCTTGCGCCGGTTCACCCTCCTCCTCTCCACCCAGTTGCTGGAAGTCAATGGTTGCCCAGTCAATCCCAGTTAAGGCTCGGAAGACAGCTTCGTCGCTTATAAGGGTGGACGGTTCAACATCAAGGGCATAAATGTGCTTACGGATTGGCGGGATAAGATTCTGCACTTCATAAACAGATGCATCAATCAACTTGTTATTCGCATCATAAATTGACCGATGGAAAGACAAGTCAGTCTCCTCAGCCAGTTTGCTTGCAAGAGGACGCATTTCCGTAGTTAGAGCCTTGAGGGTGTCATTGTCAAAGTCTGAACCGTCTTATTTTTGGCTGGGGTAGCCATTTCCAATGTCTTCCGGATCAAGATCAGGTATCCAGGCTTTGGCTCGGGTTAGAGCAGACAGAGCACCAGCTCTCGCAGCTGATCTCTTTACTTCCTCAAGCTGGGTAGGTGTCATGGATAGCTTGGTCAATGTTTCCTTCATCAAAGTGGGGGGCGGTTTGTTATATGAGGCTGTGCAGATAACCCGTTGAGCGCCGGTATACAATTGTTCTATCAAAGTATAGGCAGCTTTCAATTTCTTGCGCATATCTGAGCCAATATGAGCAACGCGACTACCTGCAACAATTTAAGAATTGTTGTTAAACCGGCAGTTTTCAAGGATGTTTCAGAAGAGCTCATGAAGACGGTACTTACCAAAGACAGCAGAAGTCATAGCATTGATTTGCCACTTCAGGCTAGTAAGTTCTTCGGTCACCGGTTTAAGGGTCGTCTCAGTATCTTTTGCCCACTTTACCAGTATTTCTTTATCAGCATCCCACTTTGCTCATTCATTTTTGAAATCCTCCTTCAGTTTCTCCATGGAAGATAAGGTGCTAGTCAGCTCATCTTTGGCCTTGGACGCCTCTGCTTGCTGGGACTTGATGTTTTCCTGCAGATCAGTGAGTTGGGATTATTTTTTCTTCAGCTCATCCTGCAAAGGACATTCAATCAATTGGTGATGCATCTTTGAAGTCCCAAGCACAAAACAAGTTATGCACTTGGCACTTGGGGGCTAATGCCTACCTTTTTGATCAATAGTATGATCAAGTCCCAAGGCTCAATACAAGTACTAATCTTGGTACTTGGGGGCTAATGTTTAATTGATCAACCAGATGTTACTGAGTTCAATAAGGGTAAGCTTAACGACAGGAAGTCTCGGTTTATCCTGAAGAGATAAACCGGCCCTGAGGGCTACACAGTTGTAGTTTTTCTTATCAAAGTCCCGGATCATCTTGAAGAGATAAACCGGCCCTTGGGAGCTACACTGGAGTTGATATTATCAATAAAGTGCAAAGAAGGAAAATTTATGAAATATTTGAACAAGAATTACCTCATAGCGCTCCTTCATCAAGTTGACTAAACCGGCCTCATAATCACGGCTTGTGTATAGGCGGTTTAGATATCTAGAATGCAAATCTGGGGTGTTGAGGTGAGCATAGTGTGACAAGTCTGTTTTCCACTTGCCCTTATCCATCGCAGCAAATTCTTCCTTGGCACTATGTTTTGATAAAGCGACAGGGTTGCTAGGAGGAATATGACCGATACCAGTAATTACAACATCATCTGTCGCGTCGTCAACAGTTTTTGCTAGGCTTGGAGGTTTAGCAAATGTTCTTGCTGGGCTTGGTGGATTGGTAGAAGGGCTTGGCGGATCAGCGGGCTGGTTTGTAGTATTTATTTCATCCGGTTCAATAAAAGTATCCTGAACTTGAGGTGCCGGATCTTCCAGGACAACATCAACATTTGGGTCATAAGCTTCGGGGGTCTTCTCCGGTTCAGGGGCCTGGTTATCATCAGTCGGTTTACTCAACCTAGCTTTCTTGCTAAGTCTGGCTTTGGCACTGAAGAAGGCAGACACAGAAGTCAGTGTAAATGAACTAGTACAAGGCATAAAAAGTTAAAATGTAATATGTTTACCCAGGAACAGTCTTGAGAGGAGGCAGTTGGGTGGTTGATGACTCGCCCGAGGATGAATTGGAGGTTCCCTGATAATTTGAATCAGACAGATTAAGAGGGTATCGAAAGTAACCCGCCTTGGGATAAAGGGTATTAGAACAACAAGAGACCTCTTGACGACGCTTGCGAACCAGAGAATTTGGTAAACCGGAAGAGGTAACTTGTTGGCCACTATGTCGAGTAGTGCGACGAGCTTCAGGCTGATGCGTCTTCAAAGAAAAGCGTGGATCCAAATAAGCAAGAGGGTGTGAACGTTTTACTTTCCAGACTGCGTGACGGAGTTTTTGTACCGGCACATGATCTGAATCGGAAGAAAGGGAAATTAACTCTACATCATCAGCACGGCTGGCTTCCGCATCATCCTGATAATGATCATTGTCAATAAGGTGCATGAAAAATGAACCAAGAGAATCAAGTTCTACCTTTGATTCTGAGTCATCAACATCTTCGGTCGGATCAGGGGACTCGGCAGTTCTCTTTCTTGCAGATTTCTTTACAACCTTGGTTTTTTTTGGGCGAGGTACCTTCGCCGGTTTGTCTTGTGGTTTCCTCTTCTAGAACGGATCATTTCCCTGCAAAGATGAATAGAAGGTTATAAGAAAGCATTTAAAAGGGGGTGGATTAAAGTAGAAGGATGCAATTCTTACAGCTAGCGGTTTGTTGGAGACGTAAAAAGGACTAAGCCATGTCTTGCTGCAATCTGATATCGGTTCATCCAACATCTTTTTAACAGATTCAGTAATTTTGAGATCAGTTAGGTGCATATCAGTGTGTCGTTGAGGGTCATTGACATCCCCAGTATATTCACACATTAACCCCGCGCGACGGCTCAAGGGCAAGATGCTCCAAGAAACCCAGCAACAGACAAGGTCAATGTCGGTTAAACCGTTCGCCCATAAAAGCTCGGAGCTTCGCAAGCTGTGGTGCATATTTGTATCGTTCCTTGGTAGTAAGCCATTGGGGCAATGGATGATCGATGCTGAGCCGGTGAGCACGATAACCCGGCGAATGATTTTCATCATCAGGGGTTGTGTTTCGGCAGTAGAACCAAGTTTGATTCCAATCCTTGGGGTGGTTGTGATGTTTGGCATGAGGAAAATTGACTTCTTTCCTTTTTTGAATCGATACCCCGCCAAGTTCAGTATTGGGGCCGTCTGTAAATTCAGTGTGGCGGTTCAAGTGAAAGAAGTGTCTGAAAAATTTGACGGTCAGTTCTTCTTGCAGATAAACCTCACAAAACACTTGGAAATTGCAAATGTTGGACACAGAGTTCGGTCCAATATCTTAAGGGCGGATTCGGAAGCTGGTAAGTACGTCACGGAAGAATTTTGATCCGGGAGGGCTAAACCCTCGGTCCATATGATGAGCAAACACAATTACTTCTCCATCTTGAGGTTCAGGAGGATTCTCAGTACCCGGGACTCGCCAGTGGATGTTTTCTTTGCATGCTAAAGCGCCGGTCAAAACATATCCAATCAGTTGCTCTTCCGTAACCCGGGAGGGAACCCAATTGCAAGAGGAGAACTGTTTGGCCTTTTTTGATGACAAGTTGTAAAGGAAGATTAGAAGCCAGTTCACGGTTCAGGACTGATATGGATAGACCGGTGTCAGGCCGGGGAAGGATACATCAGAGCATATGTATATGTTAAACCCGGATATTTACGTTAAGGTTGAGGTGGTGGTTTAATAGAGGGCTAATGGTACCTGGCGGATTATCATTTTCTAAAGGTTAAACCACCTATAGTGGGATGGAAGGAACAGGTCTGAAAATTATTAAGTGTTGCAGAAACAGGTTCCATAGATTGATGTTACAATTATGGATCTACCGCAGTTCAATAAAAGGAAAAATTCAAAACCCTAAGTGGTGACAGTGAAACTGGAAAGGTCCAGATGGGATATATTCACGGACAAAGGGATGCTATGGTGAGGAAAAACAAATTATAATTGCGGCCGTGCAGGGAAGACAACAAGTTTTAACAAGATCTTGCATGGCAGCAAGGTACACCAATGAAGGACAACAAACACCGATGAACACCATTGAATGCCGAAACCCTAGGGGTAGATCTGGGGAAGAAGGAAAAGAAGCTTACAGAGATTGAAGGGCGCCGCGTTTCTCTGGTCAAGTCAGGTTGATGCAGCGGCCAACGTTGATGCAGGGGCGAAGGTCGATGGCGGTGGCCGTGCTCAAGTGCGGAGGTGGCGCAAGGAAGAAGATGAGGCGAAGAGGCACGAAGGGGGAAAAGAAAAAGGCATCTGGTCCTATTTATAAGGCAAACGGATAAATGGCAGGCACGGGAATCGAGGAGCCCAAAACCGGATATGGGACACAATTGTTGCCTCGGTCTTAGGAGGTCAATTAATAAAAGGAAGTATTTACAAGTTTTTTGTAAACAGGTGACGTCATGGCGGTTTACAATGATTTCAGAAGATGACGTCATGGCGGTTTACAAGGATAAATGTGAAGATGTTCAAGACAGAATTTCTTTAAGTTGAAGATTGACATGAACAGGTTCAAATCAATCTGGGGCCTAATGTTGGGGATATAACTATTGAGTATAAACCGCCCAGAAGGGGTCGAGTTATACTCATAAGTGATCATCTACATTGAAGCCCATGAAGACGAAGACTATGGCGCTTTACTACGGAGGCTTAGAGGCCCAGAGCCCGATGGCGGATTAGGGCCCATATATGTAAATTGCCATGAGATATGTAACTTGTGTTGTAAGTTAGGGAAAGGAAGAAACCGAGCCGAAGACTTGGATGAGCCGGCCTCGGGATTCTGTAAATCGGTCGGGCGTTAACCTATGTATATAAAGGGACGACCCAGTGGCGGTTCAGGGACAAGAACGACAACTCGAGAACTAGGCAAAGCGTATTTTCTCCATGGTTATCGAGACCTCATCAATTCCACCACAACTGGATCGTAGGCTTTTACCTTCACCGCAAGGGGCCGAACTAGTATAAACTCCCGTGTCCATTGTCTGGTTTAACCCCTCTAAGCTAACCTAGTCGCGATGTCTCCACGACTAAGTCCTCACACTAGGACATCTGACGTGATAATTCCACGACAGCAAGGCGCGCTCGGCAGACTTGGAGATGAACATGCTAAGCGCGGCAACGCACCCTGTCAAACGCCTCACATCCCTAATTGTCTTGGGTGCCTAAATCTGCTCGATGGCCCCAATCTTATCAGAGTTGGCCTCTATCCTGCGATGGGACACAAACAAGCCAAGTAGCTTGTCGGAGGGAACACCAAACACACACTTCTTCGGGTTCAGCTTCAAGTTGATCTTGCATAGATTAGCAAATGTCTCTTCTAAGTCCTGGATGAGGGTTGATCTGTCCTTGGTCTTGACCACAATATCATCTATGTAAGCTTCAATGTTCCTGTGCAACTGTGATTCAAAACCAATCTAGACTGCTCTTGCAAAAGTGGATCCGGCACTCTTCAACCCGAAAGGCATCCGCACAAAGCAGTATGTGCCACATGGGGTGATGAATGAGGTCTTCTCTTCTTCTTCCTTGGACATAAATATTTGATGGTATCCAGAGTATGCATCCAGAAAGGAGAGAAAATCACACCCGGAAGTGGAATCCACAATCTGGTCGATGTGCGGCAAGGGGAATGAGTCCTTCGGGCATGCCTTGTTCAGATCCGTCAAATCTATGCAAAGCCTCCATTTCCCATTAGCCTTGTGCATGACCACTGGGTTTTGTAACCACGCTAGATGTAGTACTCCTCTGACCACATTGAATTTCAGATGGTTTCCAGGCAAACACATCGATATTCGCCCGCAGGAAGGCAACGAGCGTACTTTCCTATTTGTCATCAAGGGTGGCACTGATAGTGAAAGTACCATCAACGCTAGCCAGCCCTGTCGGGACCTTTTTCACATGGGGTCCAGCAGCCTTGGATCTCTTGCAATTGAAACTCTCCGACAAGTCATCAACAGGCGTAGCATACTCCAAAGAGGTACGCTTCCCAGAATCCTTGTTGGTGTCCCTATTAGCCTTCTTCTTTCCTTTGCTTTCCTTGGCGGGAACTGTGGGTTCAACAATCTCTGCCGCGACTGTGTCCCGATACATCTTATCCATGCAAATAATTGCGTCCTTCTCATCTGATGGAATGGAAATGACACCCACCAGCCTTGGCATTTTCAAGGTGTTGTAGGCATTGGTGATGATGATGTAGATCACATCATCGCTCGGCTCCTGATGGTGTCTGTAGCGACCGCGTCGTGCCCTCGTTGTTGTGAACCAGCCGCTTGGATGGCATGGTGACGAGGTGCGGGCGCTTGAGGGCCAGCGGCTCCGTTAGGCACAACAGCTGGGTCAACCTGCTCCGGGGGTGGTGCAAGCCCTGCGGTCGCGCCCGCAGTGGGAGCGGCTGGAGAGTTGTGATTCGCCCCAGAACGAGCACCACCACTGCGGATGTGCCCTTCGGCTGGGTGGATGGGTGCAGACAGAATAATCTCTCCACCCGTACCTCATGGAGCGTGGCCGCTGGGATGTTGCTGATGTTGTCCTTCCCCGATGCCTCCTGCTCCTACTCCGGCCACGGGGGAGGCGGTAACAATGCCGCCTACGTCGACCACGTCCCCCGCAACGTCCACATCTCCATGCGTCCCCGCGGTCCCCACGATGTCGGCGATCATGGGCGGCGGGGCCTTCGAGGTGGACGGGTGAGCTGCGGCACCGGGCTTCTTCTTGGGCGCCATAGTTGATGGAGCCGTCGATGATGAAAATGGCGATGAAGATGACGCGCTGCTTACACTCTCTGGGTCCGTGCATGTGATCCCCCTACTTGGCGCGCCAAAGATGTCATGGGAAACCACAGCCACCTATGGGGCCATGAGACCCTTTTGGTTCGGCGAGGGGATGGGCACATTGCACAAAGAGCGGAGAAGCATAACACAGCACGACAGAGATCACATGGGCAGTTTTACCCAGGTTCAGGCTGGCGCGAGGTGTAAAACCCTACTCTTGCTTTGGTGGATTGATGGTGGATAGTGGTAGAGAATGCGGCGCTCTTTCCCAGCAAGAGTGGCTACGCGTGTATGAATGTGCGAGGGTCCGAATCCTTTCTATGATTGCCATGGACCTCCTTTTATAGATAAAGGGGTCACCAAAGTGGAAAATCAGTCTTTACATACTGATTAGATAGGAAACAGTGCTATCATACCTAACTCTGCAAGCGGACAGAGTGCATTAAATGTGCTACTTAGTGTCACATCACAGCGTGCCTGGCAAGCCTTGTCGGGCTGTTTTGCCAGCTTCGCGCCTGCTTGCTTGACACATCTCAGGACGAGTGTCATATGGAGGTGTTTTCTGTAGGAAGTGGCTACCATGTGGCAGGAAGCAGCAACTTAGTCATTTAGGAGCTTGACACTGCACCGATCGATGACTTGCGTCGCTGTGTGGTGGTGCGGTGGAGTGGTTTGCCTCCGCAAGCCCCGGCAGGCCTGCCGGGACGATCTGGAGGCTTGCTTCCGGGGCAACCCCAACCTCGCCAGGCTCGCCTGCCCGGCAAGGGAGGATTTTCCCTTAGTGATATATTGCTTCTCTACCTTGACATGGTCTTCTCGGCCAGCTCTCTGATTCTTCAAAGAGTTGATCCCTTCGTGCTTGATTTGGTCTTGGTGTTGCAATCTTGTTCTTGGGCCTGTGCACAGTCTGGGCAACGGACCCGGGGTTTGTTGCACCGACACTAGTGAGCCTCTACTAGACTAGCTTGTTGATCAAAGATGGTTAAGGTTTCCTAACCATTGACCTAAGTTGTCATTTGATAATGGGATCACATCATTAGGAGAATGATGTGATGGACTAGACCCATCCGTTAGCTTAGCATATGATTGTTCAGTTTATTGCTACTGCTTTCTTAAATTCAAGTACATATTCCTTCGACCATGAGATCATGCAACTCCCGGATACTGAAGTAATACCTTGTGTGCTATCCAACGTCACAACGTAACTAGGCGATTATAAAGATGCTCTATGGGTATCTCTGAAGGTATCTGTTGAGTTGGCATGGATCGAGATTGGGATTTGTCACTCCGAGTATCGGAGAGGTATCTCTGGGCCCTCTCGGTAATACACATCACAATATGCTTGCAAGCAAAATGACTAAGGGTTTAGTTATGAGATGATGTATTACGGAACGAGTAAAGAGACTTGCCAGTAACAAGATTGAACTAGGTATGGAGATACCGACGATCAAATCTTGGGCAAGTAACATGCCGATAGACAAAGGGAATAAAGTATGTTGTCATAAGGTTCAACCGATAAAGATCTTCGTAGAATATGTAGGAACCAATATGGGCATCTAGGTCCCGCTATTGGTTATTGACCGGAGAGGCGTCTCGGTCATGTCTACATAGTTCTCAAACTTGTAGGGTCTACACGCTTAACATTCGTTGACGATATAGTATTATATGACTTATGTGATTTGGTGATTGAATGTTGTTCGGAGTCCTAGGTGAGATCACGAACATGACGAGGAGCTCCGGAATGGTCCGGAGGTAAATATTGAAATATATAGGATGATACTATTTCGACATTGGAAGAGTTTTGGGAGGTACGGGGTAGTCACCGGAAGGGGTTCCGGGAAGCCCCGGGAGGCTTTATGGGCTTAATGGGCCAAAAGGGGAACACACCAGCCCACAAGGGGCTGGTGCACCCCTCTCCCTGGCTACCGTCCCTAGGGGAAGGAAATGGGGAGGGTTGGCCCTTCCCGTCTTTCCCTCCTCATGAAAGAAAGGAAAGGGGGGCGCCACCTCCCCCTGCCTTCCTCCCGTGTGCTTAGAAGGAAAGGGGGTGCGGCACGGCAGGGGCCAAGGGTGGCCACCGACCCCCTTCAGGGCGCCCTGGCTTCCTCCCCTCCTCCTCCCACACCTATATATACATGAGGAGGGGGCACCACACAACCCACAATGCTCTCTTAGTCGTGTGAGGCGCCACTCTCCACAGTTTAGTCTCTGTCCAAGTTATTCACAGTGCACAGTGAAGCCCTGGGGAACAAATTCACCACCACCATCACCACACCGTCGTGTTGCCGAAACTCATCTACTAATTTGCCCGTCTTGCTAGATCAAGAAGGTGAGGACTTCATCGAGCTAAACGTGTGCAGAACACGGAGGTGTCGTACATTCGGTACTTGATGGGTTGGATCACGAATAAGTTCGACTACATCAACCGCGTTGATAAACGCTTCCACTTACGGTCTACGAGGGTACGTACACACACTCTCCAATCTCATAGCTATGCATCTCCATGGATAGATCTTGCATGTGCATAGAATATTTTTTGTTTTCCATGCAACAATCCCCAACAGTTTTAGAGGCTAGAAAAGATGGTCTTTGAAGTCAGCTTTCATTAGAAAAATGGTGCATCATTTGAGGTCTTAAGTCAAAAGTTGTGCAAGTTTCCATGCAAGCTATCCAGGAATTAATTACAGTGCGAGGCTCAACAAGTTTGCTCCTACTACAACTTGGGGCTCACGAATTTACCCTTCATTTTGAGTTGTTTTCACACCTACCTACTAGTTGCTTATAGTATAAGTACTCCCCAGTTGTTCCATGTGAAGGCGGATGAAATTTCTAAGTTTATGTTTGTAGATAGCCGGTGAGGTTGTGGTGTGCTATGAGCACTAGTATTGTTGAGTGTTAGCTCGTGTGTGTGTGGATTGGTGGGCTTGTCTTCAATTCATATAGGATCCTTGTGATTCCCACTTGTGATTCTACATAGGTTCACAAGTTTCATGGTTTGGGTTATGTCCTTGTAAACCAAGCTAGTTATCTGATGCAATATATTTGAGAGTCTTTCCTCTTGTTCTTTGCCATTTCAGAGAGATAGTTGTCGCTCCTTGTGAGTTCTTTGGCACCGTGAAAGATCATTTCCTTGGTGTCCCATATCATCTTGGCAGCGGAGCTTTAGGTTGTTCAGGGTGTTGTTTTCTCTCTTGTTGATTTTGTTCTTGAGAAGCTTCCATGGGTTCGAGGAGGTCCAGTAGTGTTGATGTTGTGCATGGAGGTGGGCGCCTCATGGAGGAGGAGCTGCCACTTCCCATGTATGATCCAAGCTTGCAGCCCGCCTATGTGTTGGCCTTGGAGAATACACGAGAGTATGTGTTGAACAAGGTGGAGAAGCGCATATCGGCCGTGGAGACCAACCTTGGCCAGAGAATCGACTCCCTCACCAAGGAACTCCGTCGAGATAGGCTTGCTTCATGGGGTCGACATCAACAACTCCCCAAACAGCAGGGCCAACGCCACCTTGATGAGGGGCATGGAGAGCACATCCACATCTACTCAGGCGATGCTCATAGCTACTACGCTACACCACCTCGGCGTGCTTGCCACGATTAGCGAGGTGCTACTTGGGCGCCACCGTCTCCACCATGAGATGGGCTTGCTGCACGGGGTCGACACCAACAGCTACCCATACAGCATGACCACCATGGAGAGCATTGGAGAGACCACTCCGATGATGCTCAAAACTACTATGATCCTCGACCACGACGTGCTCATCATGATCGTCGCGGAGAAGGCCAAGAAGGCTTTGTCATGGGAGGAAGAGGTCATGGGCGTCCTCATCGTGACCATGAAATGATGGGATTGGCAACTTCAAACTTACCATACCATCGTTCAATGGGAAAACCGAGCCCGATGATTATTTGGAGTGGGATATGCTTGTGGATCAGATATTTGATAGCCACCGCTATACAGAGGAGAAGAAGGTACGATATGCATCCATTGAGTTTACCGGATATGCTTTGATTTGGTGGAACCGATTCTTTCATGTTGTAGGTCATTTAGAGACATGGGTGCAAATGAAAAATCTGTTACGGGGGCATTTTGTTCCTGGACATTTCACAAGAACCTTGTACAATCGACTCCAACGGTTGGGCCAAGGTAACTCTAGTGTTGATGAGTACTATAAAGAGATGGACATTTTGATGATTAGGATAGCGGTGAATGAGCCAGAGGTGGCCACAATGTCAAGATTCTTTCATGGGATGAATGAGGATGTGCAAGAAAGGATAGAGATGGTTACATATCAAGATTTGCAAGAACTTGTGTATCAAGCTATTCATGTAGGGCAGCAGCTGAAGAGTCGCCAAAATCGCAACCAAACCTATACATCAAGCACTTGGAGAGATTCAGTTCAACGAGAAGTAGATGGAAGTGTTGCTACAGATTTTTGCTCACACAACAAGATGACTGCAAAAGAAGCTAACGCATCAAAGGTTGAATCTTCCAATACACCTGCCACTCGCATTAGTAATATTCAGTGCAATACATGCAAGGGTAAAGGTCACTTCAAGAAGGATTGTCCTAATTTGAAGAAGGTGCTGCTCACAAACGATGGATATGTCACCGATGACTCAAGTGACAAATCTGAATCTGAGAAGAAAGATGCAAAATATTGTACTTTTGAGACCGGAGCACCTCTGAGTTCAGATGGAGGAGATGGTATTAATCTCATGGTTCGCAAAGTGGCTCATGATGATGCTCCTATTGTTGAGAAGGGCCAGCGACAAAATGTGTTCCAATCCATTTGCAGGGTCAAGGACAAAAACTGCAAGGTGGTCATCGATGGAGGCAGCTACAACAACATCATTAGTACTTATCTTGCGCATGCTCTTGGGATATCAACATGGAGGCATCCCCAACCATATTATGTTAAGTGGTTGAATGGTGTTGGTAAGTTGAAGATTACACATCATGCTAGGGTGCAATTTTAAGTGGGAAGTTATGTGGACAAGGTAGTATGTGATGTGCTGCCAATGCAAGCTTGTCATCTTCTTTTGGGAAGGCCGTGGCAGTTTGATCGCAATGCTACTCACCATGGGAGGTCTAACAAGTATTCCTTCATGCATCAAGGATTGAACCATGTCTTGGAACCTATGGTGGATCAAGCACTCAAGGTTAAGCAATTCCCACACGTGAAGAAGCCCAAAAAGAATACCTCAAAACCGAGGATGGTTTTGTTTGAAGGGAGGGAGGATGATGTGGACCAGATCATGACCAAGGGATCAATATTGAGGTTCATGCTATCACAAATGTTAAACCACCAGAGCAGCCAAAGGAGGACATGGGCAAAACCATTATCTTAATGGGGAAGCTTCCGGTGCCTATTTGGGAGAAATGACACATCAGATTTGTAGCTGCAACTTCCCACCTAAACCTAATTAATTCTAGAAGGGTCTAGCACATTTTAGAGGCTGGAAAAGATGGTCTTTGAAGTCAGTTTTCATTAAAAACGGTGCATCATTTGAGGTCTTGAGTCAAAAGTTGTGCAAGTTTCCATGCAAGTTGTCCAGGAATTAATTATAGCGCGAGGCTCAACAAGTTTGATCCTGCATGGTTTGGGGCTCACATTTACCCTTCATTGTGAGTTTTTTTCACACCTAACTAGTAGGTGCTTCTAGTATAAGTACTCCCCAGCTGTTCCATGTGAAGGGGGGTGAAATTTCTGAGTTTATGTTTGTAGATAGCTGGTGAGGTTGTGGTGTGCTGTGAGCAATAGTATTTGAGTGTTAGCTCATGTGTGTGGATTGGAGGGCATGTCCTCAACTCATATAGGATCCTTGTGATTCCCTCTTGTGATTATACATAGGTTCACAAGTTTCATGGTTTGGCTTGCGTCCTTGTAAACCAAGTGAAAGCACAAGTGCTCCCTGGGTGATTTTGGTAATTTATGTCAACATATCTCTTGTTGGACTAATACTTCTACCTAGTATATTTCAGATAAGTTCAACATTGGAGTGGCATGGACATGGACAAGAGGATGTGGAACCCCTTCAAGATGCTAAGGACAAATATTGGCAAAAGCTCAAGACTCTACATTTTCATTTTAGTGATCGAAGATCACATTGAGTCCATAGGAAAGCCAATGCTATTAAAAGGGGATGAGGTGTTGCTTAATGGCTTCTTGCTCAAAGTGCTTAATGATATGCTCCAAAACCCTCAGCCACTTTCACATATGTCCTAAACCTAAAAGTCAAACTCGGCCCCACCAATTTGATCTATCTGGCGCCACCGAGTTCATCTGTTATAGCCACTGCCAAACCCTAATCAGTTCGGTCTCACCGATGGGATCTCGGTCTCATTGAGATGGGCTTTCAAATTCTCTGTGATCTATTGAAACAATTTCGGTCTCACCGAGTTTGTTCAGTTGGTCCCACCGAGTTTGCTTGTTACCAAAATCGGTCCCACCAAGTTTGAGTAATCGGTCAAACCGAGTTGAGGTTTTACCCTAACCCCTACACATCGGTCCCAAGTTGACCCTGTCGGTCCCACCGAAAACTCTAGCGTTCACATTTTGACCCGAACCGGTCTGGCCGAGTTTTACCATTCGGTCCCACCGAGTTTGGGAATCTGTGTGTAATGGCTAGATTTTGTATGGAGGTTATATATACCCCTCCACCCATTCTTCATTTGGGATAAGAGCCATCAGAACGTACCTACACTTCCAGCATTCTTTTTCTGAGAGAGAACCACCTACTCATGTGTTGAGACCAAGATATTCCACTCCAACCACAAGAATCTTGATCTCTAGCCTTCCCCAAGTTTCTTTCCACTCAAATCATCTTTCCACCATAGCCAAATCTGTGAGAGAGAGTTGAGTGTTGGGGAGACTATCATTTGAACCACAAGAGCAAGGAGTTCATCATCAACACACCATCTATTATCTTTTGGAGAGTGGTGTCTCCTATATTGGTTAGGTGTCACTTGGGAGCCTCCGTCAAGATTGTGGAGTTGAACCAAGAAGTTTTTAAGGGCAAAGAGATAGCCTACTTCGTGAAGATCTACCCTAGTGTGGCAAGTCCTTCGTGAGCGATGGCCATGGTGGGATAGACAAGGTTGCTTCTTCATGGGCCCTTCATGGGTGGAGCCCTCCGTGGACTCGCGCAACCGTTACCCTTTGTGGGTTGAAGTCTCCACCAACGTGGATGTATGATAGCACCACCTATCGGAACCACGCCAAAATCGACGTGTCTCCAATTGCATTTGCACACTCCAATCCCATCCCTTTACTTTCTTGCAAGTTGCATGCTTTACTTTCCGCTGCTCATATACTCTTTGCATGCTTGCTTGAATTGTATTGTGTATGCTTAAAATTGTGTTAATCTACCACCTCAACTTGAAAAACTTAAAAACGGCCACCTTTATTTGTTGAGGATCTAATCACCCCCCCCCCCTCTAGACACCTCTTCTCGATCCTTTCAATTGTTATCAGAGCTTTGGTCTCCATTGCTTTGGTTTAATCACCATTGGAGGAAGATGGATGAGTCTACGTTGGGGAGTCTTAGATGTAGTGTGCCTTTGCTTGATGGAGAGTTCTTTAGTGAGTGGAAAAATGAGATGCTTGGAATTTTTCATGAATATCACTTGAACAAGACATTACTACTCCTTGTGAACCCTTTGTTGCTCCCTTGCATCCTACCCATGATGAGTCTCTTGACATGATTCGCAATCTTAGAACTATCAATCTTATCACTAGAGGCTTGCCTAGAAATTTGATTGGTCACTTGCCAACTGTTGGTTGTGCTTATACTAAATGGAGATTTCTTGAGGAACAATTTTTGGACTATTCCTTGAAAAACTTAGATGAGATTCTTCAAAAGTCTATTGCTTTGAATAATATGAATCCCAATGATACTAAGTTTGGAGATTGTTTATTTGAGGTTACCAATCTTATGCATGCCAAAGGAGATGTTGGAATCATTAGCAATATTATTTCCGAAGCTATTAGAATGCATAGAGATGAACACTATCAAAATCATATATCTAATGAATCACTCTCTCTAGGAAATGATCATTTGCAAGATGATGTTGAACATGGATACTATGATGAGGATGATGATAATGACTTTGATCTTGAAGAGTCTATGAGACACTTTGGTCTTATGGCTAACCTTTGCAGCTACATGGCCGGAGGAAAAGAATGGGTCCTTGATAGTGTATGTACCGATCACATGACTGGAGACAAAGATATGTTTCGTGAGCTTGCTGAAAATGACGGCCCTCGAAAGTATGTCACTTTTGGTGATAACTCAAAGGGTAAGGTGGTTGGCCTCGGTAAGGTGGCCATCTCACAGACAGATCCATACAAAATGTTATGCTCGTTGAATCTCTTAGCTATAATATACTTTCTGTATCTAAACTAGCTGACTTTGGTTTCAATGTCCTATTTACTGAAGTAGATTGCCAAGTGTTTCAAAGAGATAATCATAAAATGGTCTTTACCGGCATATGTAGAGGTGATCTATACATTGTTGATTTCACTAAAAAGTCTCAACCTAGAACTTGCTTAATTGCTAAATCTTCCAAAGGCTGGCTGTGGCATAGACGGTTAGGTCATGTGGGCATGTGAAACCTTGACAAGCTTATTAAAGGTGATCATATCCTTGGTGTTAAAGATGTCATATTTGATAAGGATAGACTTTTCAGTGCTTGCCAAGCAGGAAAACAGGTTGGAGTAAGCCACCCCGTGAAGAACATCATGACCACGAGGAGACTGCTTGAGCTACTTCACATGGATCTTTTCGGTCTCAACACCTACAAGAGTCTCGGTGGTAACTCATTTGGACTAGTCATTGTTGATGATTTTTCAAGATTTACGTGGGTGTTCTTTCTTGATGATAAATCGCAGGTCCAAAGATCTTCAAAAACTTCGCTAGGAAGTCCCAAAATCAATTTGAAGTGAAGATCAAGAAGGTTCGCAGCGACAACGGAACAGAGTTCAAGAACGCCAATGTGGACACCTTTCTTGACAAAGAAGGGATTTCACATGAGTTCTCGGCTACGTACACACCTCGACAAAATGGAGTTGTTGAGAGGAAGAACCGGACGCTCATCGAAATGGCGAGAACGATGCTTGATGAGTACAAGACGCCAAAACACTTTTGGGCGGAAGCGGTTGAGACAGCTTGCCATGCAACGAATCATCTATATCTTCACAAGCTACTCGGCAAGACGGCATACGAGCTTCTCACCGGTAACAAACCCCAAGTTGGATACTTTCGAGTATTCGGCTCAAAGTGTTACATTCTTGACAAGCATCGTCATTCGAAATTTGCTCCTAAGTCTCACGAAGGTTTCCTACTCAGTTATGGCTCAAACTCTCACACTTAGTGTGTCTACAACAATTTCACCTGAAAGGTTGAAGAGACGGTAGACGTGAAGTTTAATGAATCTAACGGCTCTCAAGTAGAGCAATTTCCAATTGATGTAGGTGACAAAGATCCTTCAGAAGCAATCCAAGGCTTGTCTATTGGCAAGATTCGCCCAACAGAGGTGAGGGAGAGTACCTCGTCCATCCAAGTGGAAGCCTCAACTTCACGCCAAGGTGAACCAAAAGTTGACTTGGAGGCATCCACAAGTGGGACACATCAAGACGATGAGAACGAGGATGTGCAACAATATGAACCTTGACGACCTACTTCTCCACCTCCACGGGAGAACAACAACGCCAAAAACAACGAAGAAAGACAAGAAGAAGAACAAGACAATGAAGAGGATGTTCCACCCCGACCTAAACAAAAGCTCTCACGAGTTCGAGCAAGAGTCTCAAGAGATCATCCCGTCGAACAAATCTTTGATGACATTCAAACCGGGAGAATTACTCTCTCTCTAAGTCTCGTTTGGCTAACTTCTGTGAACATTACTCATTCATTTCTAGCATTGAACCTATGAATGTTGAAGAAGCATTGGAAGATCTGGATTGGATAAATGCCATGCATGAAGAGCTACACAACTTTGAGAGGAACCAAGTGTGGACGTTGGTTGAAAAACCCGATGAGACGCACAATGTCATTGGAACCAAATGGGTGTTTTGGAACAAGCAAGATGAAGATGGAAAAGTTGTACGCAACAAGGCTCGTCTCGTCGCTCAAGGCTACACTCAAGTCGAAGGTATGGACTATGGTGGGACTTATGCCCCCGTTGCTAGACTTGAGTCCATTCGCATCTTACTTGCCCATGCCAATCATCATGACATTACCTTATAGCAAATAGACATCAAAAGTGCTTTTCTAAATGGTGAAATTGAGGAGGAAGTTTATGTTAAACAACCTCTCGGCTTTGTAAATCCTAAGAAACCCGACTGAGGGAGTCCTGGATTAGGGGGTGTCCGGATGGCCGGACTATGACCTTTGGCCGGACTCCCGGACTATGAAGATACAAGATTGAAGACTTCGTCCCGTGTCCGGATAGGACATTCCTTGGCGTGGAAGGCAAGCTTGGCGATATGATATGAAGATCTCCTCCCATTGTAACCGACTCTGTGTAACCCTAGCCCTCTCCGGTGTCTATATAAACCGGAGAGTTTTAGTCCATAGGACGAACAACAATCATACCATAGGCTAGCTTCTAGGGTTTAGCCTCTCTGATCTTGTGGTAGATCAACTCTTGTACTACCCATATCATCAATATTAATCAAGCAGGAGTAGGGTTTTACCTCCATCGAGAGGGCCCGAACCTGGGTAAAAACATCGTGTCCCTTGTCTCCTGTTACCATCCGCCTAGACGCCCAGTTCGGGACCCCCTACCCGAAATCCGCCGGTTTTGACACCGACATTGGTGCTTTCATTGAGAGTTCCTCTGTGTCATCACGTTTAGGCCCGATGTCTTCTTCGATCATCAACCACGACGCGGTCCAGGGTGAGACTTTTCTCCCCGGACAGATCTTCGTATTCGGCGGCTTTGCACTGCGGGCCAATTCGCTTGGCCATCTAGAGCAGATCGAAAGCTACGCCCCTGGCCATCAGGTCAGGTTTGTAACCTTAAACTACACGGCCGACATCCGCGGGGTCTTGATCTTCGACGGATTCGAGCCACGGCCGAGCGCGCTGCACTGTCACGATGGGCATGATCTAGCTCTGCCGCCGGACAGCGCCCAAAGCGCCGCTCAGGTGTCCGCTCCGACCATTAGCTCGGAGCCAACTGCGCCAGTCGGGGACGGATGGTTGGACGCCGCCCCAGGAGCCGCAATCTCTACGGTGATAGAGCCGAATACCAGCCTAGTCCTTTGCGAGGCCTGTGACTCCAAGGTGCCGGACTCCTTTCCGGACTCCGAATCTTCCGCACCCCTTCTATCGAACCCGATTGGGCTCCGATCATGGAGTTCACCGCCACGGACGTCTTTCAGCACTCGCCCTTTGGCGATATCCTGAATTCACTAAAGTCTCTCTCTTTGTCAGGAGAGCCCTGGTCGGACTATGGTCAGCAAGGTTGGGATGCGGACGACGAAGAAATTCGGAACCCACCCACCACCCACTTCGTAGCCACTGTCGACGACCTAACCGACATGCTCGACTTTGACCCCGAAGACATCGACGGTATGGACGCCGGTGAAGGAGATGACCAAGAACCAGCGCCTATAGAGCACCGGACAATCACCTCATCACACGATGTATACATGGTGGACACACCTAAAAGAAGCAACGACGAGGATCAAAAGGGCGCAACCAGGGATCGCTCCCTCGAAAAACAATCAAAGCGGCGGCGTAAGCGCCGCGCCAAGCCCCACCTCGACAAAGACCCAGCCATAGCGCAGGGAAAATCAACGGAAGACGAACATGCCATCAAGCAACCATCCAAACAGGGCGGACAAACCGAACAATCCGTCCCCGGCAAAGATAATAGTCCGGACGACCTCACACCGGACAAGTCCCTGGAGCACCAGAACCTCCACCAAAGGCTCGTCACCACTGCGCGTAGCCTGAAAAAGCAGAAGCGGAAGCTTAAAACAGCGGAAGATGCACTCGGAATCAGATGGGGCAAAGTACTCAATACCGCACACAAGTACGGCAACAGTCATCACACAAAGAGCTATCCAAAGCGGAAATTACTACCGGAATTTGATGAAGAGGCCTTAGAGCCCCCGCAGTCAAAAAACAAGGAAGCCACTAGGTCGGATAGACGACCCCACGATCGACCTCAAGCGACAAAGGGCGCCGCACTCAATACAGCACGCGATCCGCCCAAGGATTCGCATCAAAGCCGGTCCAACCAGATCCATCTACGGGCCAAGAAAGCAAGCTCCAGTGAGCAATGCAACGCAAAAAATATCCGAACATCGCGGCACACCTACATACAGGGGCGCCGCACATCCCCTATGTTTCACCGATGAGGTACTGGATCATGAATTTCCAGCGGGATTCAAGCCCGTAAACAAAGAAGCATACGACGGAACAACAGACCCTGGAGTCTGGATCGAGGATTATATCCTCCACATACACATGGCCAGAGGAGATGACCTTCACGCCATAAAATACTTACCCCTTAAGCTCAAAGGGCCAGCCCGGCATTGGCTTAAAAGCCTTCCCGAAAACACCATGGGAAGTTGGGAAGAGCTCGAGGATGCTTTTCGGGCAAATTTTCAAGGGACCTATGTCCGACCTCCGGATGCAGACGATCTGAGTCATATAACTCAACAACCTGGAGAGTCAGCCCGGAAACTCTGGAACAGATTTCTTACTAAAAAGAATCAGATAGTCGACTGTCCGGGCGCCGAAGCCCTAGCAGCTTTCAAACATAGCGTCCGAGACGAATGGCTCGCCGAACACCTCGGCCAAGAAAAGCCAAGAACAATGGCCGCATTAACAAGCCTCATGACCTGTGTCGGTGTCAAAACCGGCGGATCTCGGGTAGGGGGTCCCGAACTGTGCGTCTAGGCGGATGGTAACAGGAGACAAGGGACACGATGTTTTACCCAGGTTCGGGCCCTCTTGATGGAGGTAAAACCCTACGTCCTGCTTGATTAATATTGATGATGTGTGTTACAAGAGTAGATCTACCACGAGATCAAGGAGGCTAAACCCTAGAAGCTAGCCTATGGTATGATTGTTGTTCGTCCTACGGACTAAAGCCATCCGGTTTATATAGACACCGGAGAGGGCTAGGGTTACACAGAGTCGGTTACAATGGTAGGAGATCTACATATCCGTATCGCCAAGCTTGCCTTCCACGCCAAGGAAAGTCCCATCCGGACACGGGATGAAGTCTTCAATCTTGTATCTTCATAGTCTTGAGTCCGGCCGATGATGATAGTTCGGCTATCCGGACACCCCCTAGTCCAGGACTCCCTCAGTAGCCCCTGAACCAGGCTTCAATGACGACGAGTCCGGCGCGCATATTGTCTTCGGCATTACAAGGAGGGTTCCTCCTCCGAATAATTTATATAAGATTGTGAACACCAGGATAGTGTCCGACTCTGCAAAATAAATTCCACATACCACCGTAGAGAGAATAACATTTACACAAGTTCAATCTGCTGACGTATTTCGTGGCGTGACGTCACACCACTACCAAGCCTTTACTCGAATTGTTTTTATTGTACCACCTCAGCACGTTTAGCGAAGCGGTTTCCTTGGCACGTCTTGTCGAAGTAGAGATCGTGTTCCCCTTATTCCGGGATTCCCATCAATACGGACGTGGGTAACCCAACCACGCCATTGATTGCTGCGCTTGGGAGATAAGCGAGTTTTATCAGGCCAGTGGGGACACATGTTTTTGTCCGCCCATATAAGGGGATAAAGATCCAACCCTTTCACCTGCGCCTTCTTCCTCCTTGGCTTATCCATCTCCGCGAACTCGAGCTCCAGCGCCCAAGTCCGTACATCTCACCTCAACCTTCTCCAACTATGTCCGGAGCGGGAGGCAAGTGGATGGCCTCCTCCATCATGGAGGGGCACATCCAAAAGATGCATAGCGCCGGATATTTATCCAGCAACATCGCGCATCGGCTCCCCGACGAGGGAGAGCGCATCCCCACCCCCAGGCCCCATGAGAGGGTAGTATTTCTTACCCATTTCCTCCGCGGACTGGGCTTCCCACTCCATCCCTTTGTCCGGGGACTCATGTTCTACTACGGCCTGGATTTCCATGATCTGGCCCCGAATTTTATCCTCAACATCTCGGCGTTTATCATCGTGTGTGAGGCCTTCCTCTGCATCCAGCCCCACTTCGGCTTGTGGCTCAAGACCTTCAGTGTCAAGCCGAAGGTTGTGAAGGGCAGCCAAGCGGAGTGCGGAGGCGCCATGGTGGGCAGGATGTCCAACCTTACTTGGCTTGAGGGCACTTTCGTGGAAACCATTAAGGGGTGGCAATCGGGGTGGTTCTACATCACCGAGCCGCGTAACCCTGAATGGGCAGCGGCCCCCGAATTCAGATCTGGCATCCCCACACGGCTCACCTCCTGGAAAGAGAGCGGCCGGACATGGGGTGATTCGGAGGAGCTGACCGGACTCCAAGCCTGCATCCAAAAGCTAGTGGACAAGAAGCTCAAGCTTGTCAACATAGTCCAGGTCATGCTCATCCGTCGGATCCTCCCGTGCCAACGACAGGGCTTCAACATGTGGGAGTTCGATCCGGCGCAGCACCAGACTTTGAGCGGGCTCTTCGACACTACGTACGAAGATGTCTGGAAGGTGCTGTTCAAGGGCGCCGAGGCTCCCGCATCCGCTACCGAAGATCGTGGATTCAGCTCGCAGCGTCCGGCTAACGAGGTAAGCGATTTTGTCCTTTTCGGGATGCTTGTTTTCCATAGTTTGACTCTATGCGGGATCTAAACTCCCTTTCCTTTGACAAGACTGGCTGACGAAGGCCGAACAGACTATCTGTCCGGCCCCATTGCCAGAGGACCCAGCGGACACCCGCCTAACGGGGCTGCTGGCTTCGGCACCCCACGTGGTGCCGGAGAAGAAGGCCAAGACTAAGGCCACGGGCACTCGGAAGAGTTCCCGTTTTCAGGTGTTATCGGATGATGACTCCGAGGCCGACTCCTCTCACAAAGGTGAGGAGGAGAAGAAGAAAGCCTCTCCCCCAGCGGGGGGAGGGAGGAAAAGGAAGGCCTCCCCAACGAGGGAGGCCGAAGGGTCCAAGAAGGGAAAAACTCTTTCCCCGGACTGCTCTGCCAACGCCAGTGACGACGATGAGGACTGGCCTCCAAGGGCCAAGCCCTTGGCGAGATCGTAAGTATCCGGACTCCCGAATAACTTCATGGTTTTTCTTTTTTGCCACGCAATGTCTTTCTAATGCCGCATACAACCCTGCAGTCCGCCCAAGGATGATCTTCCCGCTTCGTCGAGCGGGTCCTTAGGTGCGTCGGATATGGATTCTCTTTCGACCGCCTCCACCCCCCGTGACGCGGACGATGCCGAGGTGGGATCCCGGGAAGGGACCCACCAGGAGGAGGAGGCCCCGGAGGTGTCGCAGGACAACCTCCCGGACTTTGCACCGGACTCGGCCCCGAAACCCATAGTGGCTCCGGAGTCCAGCGGGCGACCCCTTCATAAGAAGGGAAAGACCGTGACGCCGGCAGCCTCCGTCCAACCGGAGGCGCCGGATAGCTTGCTGGAGGCACTCAATGGCGCCTCCATCGAAGAGGAACACCGCACTATTATGAGTGCGGTGATTCAAAAGGTTCAGGTCGCCAAGAGCGGGCTGACCAAAGCCTGCAGCAGCCTTCTAACAGGTTTTGAGGTAAGAATTTTAATATATGTAGAATAGTACCGCATAGACAGTAGCCCCTGATGCTTGGTTTGGTGTTCGGAAAGAAAAGCCGGACTGAGGATCTAAAAAGATATACGCAGGAGTCATAAAAAATATGTCAATATGGGATTGTAGGCTGCACTGCTGACCTCTGCCGCACTGACTGCGGAGGTCAATACTTTGAAGCAAAGCCTCGAGCGGTCCGAGAACAAGCTCGGCCATGCCAAGAAGCAGATCGAGGACAAGGAAGGTGAGTAACACCTTAGTAAAATTGTACCTTACAGAAAAGGATTTTGGTTGCAAGAAGAATGACAAGGATAACGTGAGTATTGCAGGGGCCACTAACGAGGCGGCTACCCTGAAGGAGGCAGTGGCCGCGGCCGAATGTAATGCGGCCGCGGAGCACACCGAGCGAGAGAAGCAGGAGGCGCGGGTGGTGGAGGTACAGCAAGAGCTCCAGGATCTCGTGAAAAAACATGAGAGCCTGGAGCGTGACTCGAAGACTCGAGAGTCTGGGCTTGCAACGGCTCTTGAGAGTGCCAAAGCCGCTAAGGCCGAAGCCTACAAGGCCCTCCAAGAAATCGAGGCGTTGAAGAAAATAGCAGCGGGTAAGGCATTTTTCATGCAAAGTAAGCATGTGAGTGTTAATTACCTGTTGCTTACCCGAATTCGGAGCTCTCCAGGAGCGTTCGTAGATCTTCCTCGCAGCGTGTCCGATGCTGCCGCATTCTACCGGGCCGAGGAGGGGGGCTCGACGGAGAAGGTCTTCTGGTCTCAGTATGCTGAGGCCGGACATCCGGTGCCCCTTAGCGACCAGCTGAAGCAGCTAGTCGAGCTCCACAAGGCGTCCGAACAGGCCATGAAGGGCCTTATTGTTCGGCTGTGGCCGAAGGAGGCCATGCCTGGGAGCTACTTCGGCCTGGTGCGGCGGCTGGTGGATGCGTGTCCATGGGTTGAAGTCATCAAGCAATCCGCCTGTATTGAAGGTGCCCGTCGGGCCCTTGCCCGCGCAAAGGTGCACTGGGGCAAGATGGATGCCCAGAAGCTTGTGACGGACCCGCCACCGCAGGGCAAGGAGCATCGCACGCCCGAGATGTATTATAAGACTGTGCTGAAGGGTGCCCGCACTATTGCGGGTGAGTGCTCCAAAGATGTAATATTTGAGTAGACTCGCATTTTGTTATCCTGTGCGCTGAAAACTTAGTTCATATGAGCTAAGCAACGCTTGTTAATTTAAAATATTACCTTATGTGCGGCTGTTTATCAAATCTGAGAGATGGCAAGTCGTCGGCTTCAGCCCCCATGCCACGAGTGCTGGGGTGTTCGGGATAAACTTGAGCACTCTTGTTCCCATTTTTGGGTCCATTTAGGGAGGCGCTCAACACAGCGAACAAGGCAACCGGACTTATAATGCTTGAACACTCTCACTTAGCCATAGAATTCTATAATTTCAAAATTTCGGCGAAGCCCCTAGTCTTCGGAAGGCCGAATTTGGGGCGCTATCCACGCCTGGGCCGGACAAAAGCCGGCTCCTTGCTCTAAGCGGCATAAGTCTTTAGGGACTCGCAAAAAACCTCTCGAACAGCGACCGGCTCTCGCCTCATCATGACGGTCAGTTTTAGCTTTCTCCACTGAGGCGCTCGCCCAGCTCAATTGGGGCGCAATCGTAGTGGTTCTCCCAGTGCTACCTTAGCCAATACAACGGAACGTAAGGTACCAAAACATGGGAGCCGGGCAAACCCAACTATTGACCCAAGACATGATTCGGAGCCGATGCATATAATGCTATAAGTTCGGGGTGCCGCACTTGTGAAAGTGTTCGGACTTATCACACCATGATGCGGGAAACATAAGCCCCTGGTGTATTTAGCCGTACCAAAATGTACGGATGCAACATGTCATAAATGAACATATGATAAGAAAGAAATGCAATTGGAAGCAAAAAGGTGCTGCATTACTTATTCAAGAAAAACTGTTGTAAATGCAGAACGATACAAATGGTGCGATAAGCAAGGGGTGGGACTATTAAACATGTCCCCCTCCAGGGGTAGGCTGCGGAATGGTGCATAAAACAGATTTAATGCTCGTAATGGAGACCACCTGGATATTCATTGTAGCCTTTCTCCTTCCCTGGCTGTTGCATCGTGAGTTCGGCAGGTCTGCTGCCGGACAGGGCCTCTGACGAACGGAGTCCTGTGGGTAAAAAATAAAAAGAAAAAGGAAAAAAAAGAACGACACACTTGAGAGCCCCTGGTGTGGTTGAGCCGCATTCTGGGCCTATCGTGGTTGTGCCCCTCTCCCCATGCCCATGGTATCTTCAGAGTGTAATGGTGTACGCGAAGGACCTGTCTTGACGTTTTGCAGGGGCTGGGGTTGGGGCCACACTGCTACGCGTGCTCGAAACATGCCAGGTGGTCTTCTTGTATGTTACTCCGGGCACGTTTAGCCGTGTCCAGTCGCTTAACGGCCGGACTCGAGAATTGCCTTAAGAGGCTGCACTGTACTTCTGCCGCGAGAGCCGTTGTATGTTCCTTCGTTCAGAGAGAGCGTTCAGTGTTTTCGTTGACCGTGATGACTCCTCGAGGGCCTGGCATCTTGAGCTTGAGGTATGCGTAGTGCGGCACCACGTTGAACTTTGCGAATGTGGTACGTCCGAGCAGAGCATGATAGCCGCTGCAGAACGGAACTATGTCGAAGATTAACTCCTCGCTTCGGAAGTTATTCGGGGATCCGAAGACCACTTCCAGTGTAACTGAGCCTGTACAATTGGCTTCTACACCTGGTATGACGCCTTTAAAGGTCGTCTTGGTAGGTTGAATCCTGAGGGGTCTATGCCCATTTTGTGCACTATATCCTGATAAAGCAGATTCAGGCTGCTGCCGCCGTCCATCAGGACTCTGGTGAGGTGAAATCCATCGACGATTGGGTCTAAAACCAATGCGGCGAATTCGCCGTGGCGGATGCTGGTGGGGTGGTCCCTTCGGTCAAAAGTGATCGGGCAGGAGGACCATGGATTGAACTTTGGGGCAACTGGCTCCATCGCGTATACATCCCTGAGTGCACGCTTCCGCTCCCTTTTGGGTATGTGCGTTGCGTATATCATGTTCACCGTCCGCACCTGTGGGGGGAAACCCTTTTGTCCTCTATTGTTCGGCGGTCGGGTCTCTTCCTCATCATCGCTATGCAGCCCCTTGTCATTGTTTTCGGTAATTAACTTGCCTGCCTGCTTGAATACCCAACAGTCCCTGTTGGTGTAGTTGGCTGGCTTTTCGGGGGTGCCGTGTATCTGGCACGAGCAGTCGAGTATTCGGTCCAAATTGGACGGACCCGGAGTAGTTCTTTTGAATGGCTTTTTCCGCTGACCGGGTTTAGAGCCTCTGAATCCGGCATTGCCTGCTGTATCTTCACTATTATCGCCGTTAATGCGGCGTTTGTTTTTGTTGCAACATGACCTGCCATTACGGTCCTTGATATTCGGACTGCCAGAATTTTTTCTGAGGTTGTTGCTGCGTGCTAGCCAGCTGTCCTCACCCGCGCGAAGCGGGTCATGAGTGATGTGAGGGCGGCCATGGATTTCGGCTTTTCCTGTCCTAGGTGCCGGGCAAGCCACTCGTCGCAGATGTTATGTTTGAAGGCCGCGAGGGCCTCCGCATCCAGACAGTCGACGATTTGGTTTTTCTTGGTTAAGAACCGTGTCCAGAATTGTCTGGCCGATTCGTCTGGCTGCTGAATTATATGGCTTAGGTCGTCAGCGTCTGGTGGTCGCACATACGTGCCCTAGAAGTTGTCGAGGAATGCGGCTTCCAGGTCTTCCCAACTCCCAATTGACTCTGCTGGCAAGCTGTTAAGCCAATGCTGGGCTGGTCCTTTAAGCTTGAGGGGGAGATATTTGATGGCGTGAAGATCGTCACCGCGGGCCATGTGGATGTGAAGGAGATAGTCTTAGATCCAAACCACGGGGTCTGTTGTGCCATCGTAAGATTCAATATTCACGGGTTTAAACCCTTCAGGGATTTGATGATCCATTACTTCATCTGTGAAGCATAGTGGGTGTGCGGCGCCTCTGTACTGGGCGATATCACGACGGAGCTCAAAAGAGCTTTGTCTATTTTGTTCGGCCCGGCCGGACTTACTGTGTCCGGCGCGACGGTTGTCGTCACGTATCATGGGGCGCCCACGCAATCCATAGATCGATCTTGATTGTCTTGCCTTATCCTCCAATATGTCTCACAAGTTCGGAGCGTTCCCCTGTGGCCTTCTGCTTTTCGAGCGATGCCAGGGTACGGTTCTAGTGAAGGGCCTAGGGGGCTCTCTGTCGCGACCACGGGGTGGTCGGTCAGCCGTATTGTCTGCTGGTGATGCAGGTTCATACGCCTCCTCCTCTAATCGGGGGAGCAGCTTGCGTTTAGCGTAGCTTTTGGAGGGGCGTTCGAGCTCATGCTCTTCGGCCGCGAGGACTTCAGTCCATCTGTCGGCTAGCAGATCTTGATCAGCTCTAAGTTGTTGCTAGTTTTTCTTGAGGCTGTTTGCCGTGGCCATAAGCCTGCGTTTAAAACGCTCTTGTTCGACGGGATCCTCAGGCACGATGAATTCGTCGTCGTCGAGGCTTGCCTCGTCTTCGGAGGGAGGCATATAATCCTCTACCTCTTCTTCTGCCGCTCTCTCATGAGGGCTGGCGTCTCTGTCCTCCTGTGCTGAATCTTGCTGGAGTGGGTTGTCTTCGGCACTGTCTGGGTGTTATTATCTCCAGTGCCGGAATCTTCATTCTTGTTGTGGCGGGATTTAGAGCGGCGCCGCTGACGCTGGCGCTTGGGCTGTTTCTTGGAGGGGTCATCCTCCGTTGTTCCTTCGCCATTCCCATCCTTTGGGATATCCACCATGTATATGTCATATGATGAGGTGGCTTTCCAGTGCCCGGTAGGCGCTGGTTCTTGGTCGTCTCCGGCATCGTCGTCCATACCGTCAATGTCTTCGGAGTCGTAGTCTAGCATGTCGGTTAGATCGTCGACAGTGGCTACTAAGTGGGTGGTGGGTGGGCTTTGAATTTCTTCGTCGTCCGCATCCCAACCGTCCTGACCACAGTCCGGCCAGGGCTCTCCTGATAACGAGAGATACTTCAGCAAACTCAAGATGTCGCCAAAAGGTGAGTGTTGAAAGATGTCCGCAGCGGTGAACTCCATGACCGGGGCCCAATCGGATTCGATTGGAGGGGGCGCGGGAGGTTCGGAGTCCGGCAAGGAGTCCGGCACCTCGGAGTCACGAGCTTCATGAGGGACAAGGTTAGTGTTCGGCTCTATCGCCGTAGAGGTTGCAGCCCCCGAGGCGGTGTCTAGCCATCCATCCTCGATCTGCGCAGTCGGCTCCGAATTGAAGATTGGAGCATACTCGAGTGCGGCCTCCAGGGTACTGTCCGGCTGCAAAGCTAAATCATGCCCATCGTGACAGTGCGGCGCGCTTGGCTGTGGCTCGAATCCATCGAAGATCAAGTCCCCGCGGATATCAGCCGTGAAGTTCAAACTTCCAAATCTGACCTGACGGCCAGGGGCGTAGCTTTCGATCTACTCCAGATGGCCAAGCGAATTGGCCCGCAGTGCAAAGCCGCCGAATACGAAGATCTGTCCGGGGAGGAAGGTCTCACCCTGGACTGCGTCGTTGATGATGATCGAAGAAGCCATCGAGCCTATCGGTGACGACACAGAGGAACTCTCAATGAAAGCACCAATGTCGGTGTCAAAACCGGCGGACCTCGGGTAGGGGGTCCTGAACTGTGCGTCTAGGCGGATGGTAACAGGAGACAAGGGACACGATGTTTTACCCAGGTTCGGGCCCTCTTGATGGAGGTAAAACCCTACGTCCTGCTTGATTAATATTGATGATGTGTGTTACAAGAGTAGATCTACCACGAGATCAAGGAGGCTAAACCCTAGAAGCTAGCCTATGGTATGATTGTTGTTCGTCCTACGGACTAAAGCCATCCGGTTTATATAGACACCGGAGAGGGCTAGGGTTACACAGAGTCGGTTACAATGGTAGGAGATCTACATATCCGTATCGCCAAGCTTGCCTTCCACGCCAAGGAAAGTCCCATCCGGACACGGGACGAAGTCTTCAATCTTGTATCTTCATAGTTTTGGAGTCCGGCCGATGATGATAGTTCGGCTATCCGGACACCCCCTAGTCCAGGACTCCCTCAACCCGCTTTTGCGCAGGAGAGGATAGCTGGTTGGCAAGAAGCAGCACCAAGCGACCCAAGTACATCCGAACTCAGAGATGGAAACAGGAAACCGCGCTGTAACAAAGAACAGCACCGGATCAAGGATAAAAGCCCGATGAGCACGGCAGTCAACGCTGGATTCAAAAGCTCTCAGCAAAATCAGAAAAAGCCGCCCCCCAAAGATGACAGGGATGAGCTATCTAACCTCAACAAAATCTTGGACAAAATATGTCAAATCCATAGTACTCCTGGGAGACCTGCAAACCACACCCACAGAGATTGTTGGGTCTTCAAGCAGTCCGGCAAACTCAACGCCGAACACAAGGGGCTCAACACACCAAGCGAGGATGACGACGCACCCCACAAGCAAAACACCGGAGAACAAAAGAAGTTCCCACAAGAAGTCAAAACAGTAAATTCACTTCAGGTGACAAAAGCGAAAAACAGAATGGCGCCTGCGAAGATACGCGCCATACGGCCTGCCCCAGAGGAGCCCCGCCACTGGTTGTTACAGCCAATCACCTTCGATCATCAAGATTACTCCAGAGGTATCCGGAACGCATGCTGGACTGCCTTGGTCTTGGATCCGATTATTGACTGACTCCAATTTACACAAGTCCTAATGGACGGCGGTAGTGACCTAAACCTGTTATATCAGGACACAATCCGCAAACTGGGGGTAAACCCAGCAATAATTCGCCATGGCAACACTTCCATTCAAGGAGTCACACCGGGCCCAGATACCCAGAGTATGGGTTCCCTTTCGTTAGAAGTCATGTTCGGCTCACCTGACAACTTCCGAAGCGAAAAGCTAACCTTCCACATCGCCCCATTCATAAGTCGCTATCAAGCGCTACTGGGACGCGAAGCTTTCGCCCGCTTTAACGCAATACCGCATTATGCATCCCTTACACTCAAAATGCCCGGTCCACGAGGCATCATCTCATTAAAGGGAAATACCAATTGATCCCCGAAGTACGGGTAATGGTGCGGCCGCCTTGACAGCCGCACACTAATCCAGGCCTACTACCACGGACACGGCTCGACGAGTCCGGCGTAAACATACAAAGGCTTAATAGCCGCATAACCCTGTACAAGGGGCTCCGCGTGTTTACACCAGGAGACAATACGGCTCAATTTTACTCATGTCTTTGTATTATATTTTTTTGTTTTAATATAGATTTCTCGCACGATTATTTTTCACTAAGTTCCTCTCTTTCGCAGACGAACACCGTGCTACGCCCGTCCAGGATACGGCACAACGGAGACACAGGCGCAGACGTGCAGTAGGGACCCGTTTTAAGGATTCTTTTCAGATTAAGACCCTGTGTAAACCTCTTTTACTGTCTCTTGTTGATAACATCCCCCGGTTTTCACTATAACCGAGGAGGAGGCTGGCATCTTGGCATGTGGCCATGCCAGAATTTTGCACGTTCCTGAGCACCAGGGGCTTCTTACCAAGGGCTTTTGTTCGGCCCATTTTCATAAAGACCGAATACCTTAGGGAGTGTTCGGCGTCGCGAGTTTGGCCTTATATGCATCAGCTCCGAATCATGTCTTTGGTCAAATGTTGGGTTTGCCCGGCTCCTGTGTTTTGCTGCCTTACGTTCCGCTCTATCGGCTAAGGCGGCACCAGGAGAACTACTGCGATTGTGCCCCGGTTCGGCCAGGCGAGCACCTCAGTAGAGAAAGCCGAAAACTGACTGTCATGATATAGCGAGAGACTGGTCAACCACTCGATGACTTTCGGAATCTTTAGGATTCCTCCGCATTAACGAAGGGCCGCTTCCCAGTCAGGCTTACACGCGCCCTGAAATCGGGCGAGCGCGGTGCCCCTAGGGGCTATTCAGTAGCCCCACTATCAAACTCCTATGGCTAAGTGAAAGTGATAAAGCATTATAGTCCGGTTGCCTAGTTCACTGCGCTATCACCTCCTTTATAGGACCAAGACGTTGGATTAAGTGTGAAAAGGCGCCTTTTCATGAACACCCCCGCATTATATGCGTGGGGGCTGAAGCCAACGACTGCCATCTTTCAGGTTATATACACATATACATTAACGGCCGCACAGGAGGCATTATAATTCTTGCAAGCACAAGTATAAAAAGCTTTTATATTCTATCAAAATATTTGTTTTACAATAGCATATGCTATTCGAACACAACAACCTTCGAGCACTACGCTTCTATTAAACGAGCGCCCTGAAGAACTTCCTCAAAGTCATGCTTGGCAGGTACTCGGCTTTCGTCCAAATCCCGGGATGCAACAACACTGGCCTTCATATCCGCCCAGTATGTTTTGACACGGGCAAGAGCCATCTGTGCACCCTCTATGCATGTCGACCTCTTCATTGCATCAACATGCGGCACCGAACCAAGGAACTGCTGCACCAAGCTAAAATAACTCTTCGGCTCTGGCTCTTCCGGCCACAGACGACTCGCAACATACCTCATGGCGAGTCCGGATAACCTGTTCAGCTATGCCCAGGCGGCCAAACGGTCGGATACCGAAAGTGGGCATTCTGGATTGTGGAACTGTGACCAAAAAAGTTCTTCCAATTCATGGTCACCTCGACCCCGGAAGTGTTCGGTCGCGTCTGCCGCACTCGCTGCCAAATCTAGATAAGCGTTCTCCGCACTCCATTGCCGGTCTAACGGAGCATACTTAGGATCCCCGAACTTCATCCGCAGCATATAGGGCTTTCCAGCTATGATATCTCCGGCCTGACATAGCTCCTCCTTCATAG
Organism: Triticum dicoccoides; assembly: GCF_002162155.2. Lineage (NCBI taxonomy): Eukaryota > Viridiplantae > Streptophyta > Magnoliopsida > Poales > Poaceae > Triticum > Triticum dicoccoides. The sequence goes on from NC_041389.1 coordinate 12,431,558, forward strand.
CTCTCATTACAGAGCGAGTATCCTTGGCCTCGGCAGTGATCTTTTCAAGGTCCTTCTAAGCCGCCCTATCTTCTTGTTCAAGAAATTTACAGCAGTCGGCAACATCCTTCAATTTTATAGCCATCTCGGCTATTACTTTCTTGCTCTGGCAGTGAGCAGCCTGTTCGGCTTTTAGCTCTTCAGCCGCCTTAACGGCAGCCGCATCACTTTTCCTTGCTTGCTCCTTGGCTCGAGCAAGTTCCGCCCGAAGGTTCTCCATGGCAGTAGCACCATCTACATTACGCACATATCTTATAAGGCACGAGCATCGAACTCCTCTTATCAGATGTCTTTGGAACATACCTTGTGCCTCGTCTAGCCGCTTATTTACAAGCGCGATGTCGGCGTATGCTACGTCAAGTTGCCGCTTTAGCTCGGCAGATTCATCAATCCGGCTAGCCACCGAACGCCTCGCCACCTTCATAAAAAAGGTGACATATTATACCTGGGGTTATGATCCTCTGTGCGCCGTCACTTTTGACAACACATAGAGTCTCAGGGGCTACTATTTATACAGGGCGCATTTTATATATGCGGCTCTACCAAAAGGTACACCTTTTCACGCACCTCAAAGCCTGTCAGTAAACTCCTAGTGGCCTTGTACAATCCGCTTTCCACAGATGAAATCCTTCCAATCACCGTGTTCGTCAACATACGGTGTTCTTCTGAGATAGACGCTCGCCCGAGCAGATCCTTCAGCCCCTCCGACCGCATACCAGAGGGTGCCGGACTAGCCTGACGACCTTTTTCAGGGTCCGGACTTGGAAAAACCCTCCAAGACGACACCTCAGGGCCGCCTGCCTCGTAAGACGGTGCAGCTAGGGGAGGCATTTCGCTCTCCATCATCTTCAGACTAAGATCCCCTGAGGATGAGCTCTGCTGAGAAGGGTTGAGATCTGAATTGCAAGGTAATATTTTAGTTATCTTCCTCAGAAATAAAATAGGGATGTCACTCATTTTGGAACCCCTCTCTTTACTTATGGCTCGGTGGAGAGCTGATCCCCTTCGGAGCATAATGCGGCCGGGGCATTCTCCGGTGCCGGATCCTCTGGCGAAGATTTATTCCCCCGTTTTGAGGCCATCCCCTCCGGGTCTTCAGAGGCAGTCCTTTTTTCCCCCTGGTTGGGGGAATTCTCGATTCCTCCTTTTCTGACAGCCTCCTTCGCGGAGGTGGTAGCTCCTTGGCTCCCCTCTTCGCCTTCTGCCATAGGCGCAATCTCCAGCATCCTGGTTAACACAGGATCCGGTGTGGTCTCAGGCAGGGGGGCTGGACACCTGATAAGCTTTGCTTTCGCTATCCACTCCTGTTCAAAGGATAGCTCTGTCAAGGGCAATTTTATGATAAAAATACGGATGGCGTGTCCAAATACGGGGCAACTTACTTGGGCATCCGGGCGATTGCAGCTCAGACCTGCGTCCTCGGACAAGTCCGGACACCTTGCTTGTGATCCGAAGAACAATTTGTACATTTCCACGAGCGTCGTGCCCATAAAGTGTTGGAGGACTCACGGTCCCTCCGGACTAAATTCCCACAGGCGGAGAGGGCGACGTTTGTAGGGAAGCATGCGGCGAATCAGCATAACTTGCGCCACTACAGTCAAGTTGATATCTCTTTCTAGGAGATCTCGAATGCGGCCCTGCAGCAAGGGCACGTCTTTGGACGGCCCCAGATAAGCCCTTCATTGACCCATGACGCTAGCCATGGTGGGGGACTCGAGCGAAAAGCAGGTGGCGCCACCCATGTAGTGCCCCTGGGGGCTGTGATGTAAAACCAGTCCCGTTGCCATAAGCCGAACTCCTCTTGGAAAGAGCCCTCGGGCCATGGAGCGTCGACCATCTTGCTTATGATAGCTCCTCCGCACTCAGCGTGCTGCCCCTCGATCATCTTCGGTTCTACCTTGAAGGTTCTAAGCCACAATCCGAAGTGAGGAGTAATATGGAGGAAGGCCTCACACATGACAATGAACGATGAGATTTGGAGGATGGACTCTGGAGCTAAGTTGTGAAATTCTAGCCCGTAATAAAACATAAGCCCCCTCATGAAGGGATCAATCGGGAAGCCTAGCCCCCGAAGGAAGTGAGATGCGAACACCACGCTCTCACCGGGCTGGGGAGTGGGAATGGCCTACCCTTGAGCAGGCAGCCTATGCGAGATTTCGCCGGTTAGATACCTGGCATCTCTCAGTTTTCGCACGTCTTCTTCCGTAACGGAGGAAGGCATCCACCGGCCTTGAAGGTCGGATCCGGACATCATCGAAGGTCCGAAGCGCCTAAAACTAGGAGCTTTGGGTGTTGGAACTCGAGGCGAGGGGCGGATTCGATTGAATTGAAAAGAAATGAGTCGAGCCTTGGTCTCTTTATAAAGAGGTTGAATACCAAGAGCCCTCCCCGTAACCGTTTGGGACTCGCTTTCAATTAGGGAGTTGTACCAAAGGCACGGTTGGGTTACCCACGCTTGTATTGATGAGAATCCCGGAATAAGGGGGCACGATCTCTACTTTGACAAGACGTGCCAAGGAAACCGCCTCGCTAAATGCGCTGAGGTGGAACAGTAAAACGATTCGAATAAAGGCTTGGCCGTGGCGTGATGTCATGCTGCGGAATACGTCAGCAGATTAGATTTGTGCAGATATTATTCTCTCTACGGTGGTATGTGGAACTTATTTTGCAGAGCCGGACATTATCCTTGTGTTCAACATCTTCTATGAAGTATTCAGAGGAGGAACCCGCCTTGCAATGCCGAAGACAATTTGCGCACCGGACTCGTCGTCATTGAAGCCTGGTTCAGGGGCTACTGAGGGAGTCCTGGATTAGGGGGTGTCCGGATGGCCGGACTATGACCTTTGGCCGGACTCCCGGACTATGAAGATACAAGATTGAAGACTTCGTCCCGTGTCCGGATAGGACTTTCCTTGGCGTGGAAGGCAAGCTTGGCGATATGATATGAAGATCTCCTCCCATTGTAACCGACTCTGTGTAACCCTAGCCCTCTCCGGTGTCTATATAAACTGGAGAGTTTTAGTCCGTAGGACGAACAACAATCATACCATAGGCTAGCTTCTAGGGTTTAGCCTCTCTGATCTCGTGGTAGATCAACTCTTGTACTACCCATATCATCAATATTAATCAAGCAGGAGTAGGGTTTTACCTCCATCAAGAGGGCCCGAACCTGGGTAAAAACATCATGTCCCTTGTCTCCTGTTACCATCTACCTAGACGCATAGTTCGGGATCCCCTACCCGAGATCCGCCGGTTTTGACACCGACACCGACCATGTTTATAAACTTCACAAAGCTCTTTATGGTCTTAACCAAGCTCCTAGAGCTTGGTATAAATGCTTGACTAAGTTTTTTCTTGAAAAAGGGTTTGAAATTGGTAAAATTGATTCTACACTCTTTACTAAAAGGGTTAATGGAGAATTATTTGTGTGCCAAATTTATGTTGATGATATCATATTTGGTTCAACTAACCCTCATTTTAGTGAAAAGTTTGGAAAGCTTATGTCGGAGAAGTTTGAGATGCCTATGATGAGTGAACTCAAGTTCTTTCTTGGTTTGCAAATCAAGCAAACTAAGGAGGGAACCTTTATCTCTCAAACCAAGTATACCAAGGACTTATTCAAGAAGTTCAATGTGCAAGAATGAAAAGGTATGAATACCCCCATGCCTACTAGTGGACATCTTGACTTGACAAAGGATGGCGAACCGGTTGACCAAAAGGTTTACCGCTCTATGATTGGTTCATTGTTATATCTATGTGCCTCCCGTCCCGATATCATGCTAAGTGTGTGCATGTGTGCACGATATCAAGCGGCCCCCAAAGAGTGTCATCTTAAGGCTGTGAAAAGGATAGTGAGATACTTAATACATACAACAAATTTTGGCATTTGGTATCCTAAGAGGTCTTCTTTTAATCTTGTTGGCTACTCCGATTCGGACTATGCCGGTCACAAGGTTGATAGAAAGTCCACTTCGGGTACTTGTCAATTTCTTGGTAGATCTCTTGTGTCTTGGTCCTCCAAGAAACAAAAGTCGGTATCCTTATCCACTGTCGAAGCGGAATACATTGCCGCTGGTTCATGTTGTGCTCAATTACTTTGGATGACCCAAACTCTTAAAGATTATGGGATATATGTGAAACATGTTCCATTACTTTGCGGCATTGAGAGTGCTATTAAGATTGCTCATAATCCCGTGCAACATTCTCGAACTAAGCATATTGAATTCGTCATCATTTCATTCGAGATCATGTTGCTAAGGGAGATATCAAACTTAAGCATGTTCGTACTGATGAGCAATTGGTGGATATATTCACCAAACCACTTGATGAGAAAGTGTTTTGCAAGTTGAGAGGTGAATTGAACATCATTGATGCTTCAAATTTGGAGTAGAAACTCCATGTGGATGCATGCAAGGCATGAGCCTTACTATGACTAATCCTTGGTAGTTCTCTCATGATGATCATGTGTCTTGGATATTCTTGTACACTTGCATGCTATCTAACCCTTATAGGTACTTGGACAAACCCAACTCTATGAGATTGCAACTCAATCACATTCTAAGCGATCTCTACATCTCCAAGTCTCTACAAAAATGGTGGATGAAGACAAGGAAGCACGATCCATTCAATATATCCTTTGACAAATTCCTTATACAATTTTCAATTGGTATTCAAATTCCATGATTGTCACTTTGGATACACAATTGCTCTTCCTTGCAATACTAACCCATGTAGGAAGATGGACTTCAACTACAAGTGGTGCTCTCAACTCTTGATGACCTACATCAGCTTGAGCACCCTACACAAGTTCAACTACATGACCAAGTTCAACACCACCATCCAAGGTATATCATTCCATCTTAGAGAAGCTTTACCCCAAGACATGGGTCAAGGCAACTCAACAAGATGTGAATACATCAAAATGCTTAAACAAAAAATGGCAACCCCATTTTAAGCTTAAACGATGAGTATGACCTATGATCAAGTGTCTTCACTTGACTCCTAAGTCAATATACTCTAACATAGGTGACTTTGTCGCCGACCATTTCTAGATGAAGTTCTATGTTGTTTCTTTGTCCTCTTGCATTTGTCTCATGCATGCTAGTTCCCCTTTCAAAAAAAAACTTCATCTAGATTTCTTTCTTTTCTTGTTATTTTCTGCATTTCCCTGCATCCAATTCATTGCAAATCCTTCAGTTAATTCCTTGCATATCCTTGTGAGATCTTAATTGCCTAAGTGAGCTGAGGTGACAAGTATTTTCTCTGTATTGAACTCGGCCTCACCGGTTTGTTTACCTTGTTCAAACCGAACCATCTCGGTGCCACCGAACATAACAACTCGGTGCTACCAATTTCAACACTGAGATAAAAACTGTGTCACTTGCATCCTGCATATTTGTCCCAGCTCCACCCAATGATACTTGTCCTCTACCAGCATCCCATATTACATGTGGCTTTGTAATGTGACTCAAGGACCAAACCCACTTGACTCATGCTCCAGAAGTCCCTTCTTGGAAATTGATGCCAAAGGGGGGGAGCACATCAAAGCTTATCACATAAGAGAGAATGCACTCCTAAAGCTTCTCCTGATGCTTCCATTCTTAAGAGGATATTTGTTTCATGTCTTCAAGAGGGGAAACACATGATAGTATATGTTATAATTCTATCTTGCTCTGGTTATTTTCTTGTTTGCTCTGATTTTCTTTCCCTATCTTCTCCCATTATCCCATATCAAATTCAAGGGGAGAGAGCTCAGTCCTAAGGGAAGAAAATCTTTGGAATTCATTACATATATTTATTCTTGGGGACATGTCAATATCCAAATAGAGTACCTAGTGCTCACTCTCCACATGTCTTCCTAGTCTTGGTATTCTTGTGATCTCCTGTTCTTGCTCTGTCTAGTAGATGTTCTTGTGTTATCTAACCTTGTTTACCCAGGTACAGCTCTTTCAAAGCTAGCTCAAGACCACAAGGCAAGTATATGCATCACACTCATGTGCATGAAGGCCTCTTGTTGTGGTACATATTGTTCGCAAGAGAAATTCATACACATGGAGGTATATTTCCAGCATCTACACCATTTTCTCTGATGCATATAGCCAAGATACATGTAACTCATTGTTTGCTTTGTCATTCTTATGCATTCTCATACTTTTATGATCTATCATCACATGATTGCATACATGTAGGGGGAGCTAATGCACGTTGCATGTCTTTCCAAAGCTTTACTTGCTATTTCCTTCTATCTTTATCTAAAGTTTTGATGTATGTTGTCATCAATTACCAAAAAGGGGGAGATTGAAAGCACAAGTGCTCCCTGGGTGATTTTGGTAATTTATGTCAACATATCTCTTGTTGGACTAATACTTCTACCTAGTATATTTCAGATAAGTTCAACATTGGAGTGGCATGGACATGGACAAGAGGATGTAGAACCCCTTCAAGATGCTAAGGACAAATATTGGCAAAAGCTCAAGACCCTACATTTTCATTTTAGTGATCCAAGATCACATTGAGTCCATAGGAAAGCCAATACTATTAAAAGGGGATAAGGTGTTGCTTAATGGCTTGCTTGCTCAAAGTGCTTAATGATATGCTCCAAAACCCTCAGCCACTTTCACATATGTCCTAAACCTAAAAGTCAAACTTGGCCCCATCGATTTGATCTATCCGGCGCCACCGAGTTCATCTGTTACAGCCACTACCAAACCCTAATATGTTCGTCTCACCAATGGGATTTCGGTCTCACTGAGATGGGCTTGCAAATTCTCTGTGATCTACTGAAACAATTTCAGTCTCACTGAGTTTGTTCAGTCGGTCCCACCGAGTTTGCTTGACCAACACTCATTTTGCTTGTTACCAAAATCGGTCCCACCGAGTTTGAGTAATCGGTCAAACCGAGTTGAGGTTTTACCCTAACCACTGCACATCGGTCCCATCAAGTTGACCTTGTTGGTCCCACCGAAAACTCTAACGTTCACATTTTGACCCGAATCGGTCTGACCGAGTTTTACCATTCGGTCCCACCGAGTTTGGGAATCTGTGTGTAACGGCTAGATTTTGTGTGGAGGCTATATATACCCCTCCACCCATTCTTCATTCGAGAGGAGAGCCATCAGAACGTGCCTACACTTCCAGCATTCTTTTTCTGAGAGAGAACCACCTACTCATGTGTTGAGACCAAGATATTCCATTCCAACCACAAGAATCTTGATCTCTAGCCTTCCCCAAGTTGCTTTCCACTCAAATCATCTTTCCACCATAGCCAAATCTGTGAGAGAGAGTTGAGTGTTGGGGAGACTATCATTTGAACCACAAGAGCAAGGAGTTCATCATCAACACACCATCTATTACCTTTTGGAGAGTGGTGTCTCTTAGATTGGTTAGGTGTCACTTGGGAGCCTCTGCCAAGATTGTGGAGTTGAACAAAGAAGTTTGTAAGGGCAAGAAGATCGTCTACTTCGTGAAGATCTACCCTAGTGAGGCTAAGTCCTTCGTGGGCGATGGCCATGGTGGGATAGGCAAGGTTGCTTCTTAGTTGACCCTTCGTGGGTGGAGCCCTCCATGGACTCGCGCAAACGTTACCCTTCGTGGGTTGAAGTCTCCACCAACGTGGATGTACGATAGCACCACATGTCGGAACCACGCCAAAAATCTCCGTGTCTCCAATTGCGTTTGCACACTCCAATCTCATTCCTTTACTTTCTTGCAAGTTGCATGCTTTACTTTACGCTGCTCATATACTCTTTGCATGCTTGCTTGAATTGTATTGTGTATGCTTAAAATTGTGTTAATCTACCACCTCAACTTGAAAAACTTGAAAAATGTCACCTTTATTTGTTGAGGGTCTAATCACCCCCCTCTAGACACCTCTTCTCGATCCTTTCACCAAGCTAGTTATCTGCTACAATATATTTGAGAGTCTTTCCACTTGTTCTTTGCCATTTCAAAGAGATAGTTGCTGGTCCTTGTGAGTTCTTTGGCACTGTGAAAGATCATTTCCGTGGTGTCCCGTATCACAGAGGTAGTATTTCTTTCATCGAGGAGTAGCAGAGAAGTGACATTTCTTTACTACTTCAAATTAAACTGCAAAAATGTCTTATATTTTGATACCGAGGTAGTATTTCTTTACTACTTCAAATTGAACTGCAAGAACGTCTTATATTTTAATACAGAAATAGTATTTCTTTCATCTCTCAGATATGAATGTGTACTTCAGATTCATTTTTGTTATTTGGCCATAAAAATAGTCACGATTGATATTCTAAAGGTTTCACACACTTGTTATGCCAAGGCTTTAATATTTTCATTGCCAGGCTATATTAAAAAAAATGCATTGTTAACTACAGTAACTTGATTAGAAGGCTGCCTTTCATCCTCGTGTACAATGTATTCTATTGTTTCCCAATTGTCTCTGACGACTGTAGACTGTAGTCTGTTGACACCTCGCTTGCCCATTCAGGAGAAGCGGGTCTTGACTTCGGAGGTGGTGCAATGGCCCATACCAAGGGACACTACTGCCTACGCCAGGAAGGGGGGGAAGGGTGAATGACTAGCCCTTGTGCATGGGCTCCGGGAGGATCCGTGCGGACCAAGGCATCCACGTCGACTACAGTGAGATTCACCTATTGCTTACACCACTACAGTGGTGGTACCACCTGTCGTCCGACGTGTACCGAAGAAGGCAAGTAAGTATCCGGGGGGTAACACGCTGCCCCGGGGAGGACGTCATCATGACACGTACAAGTATGCCATGGGCGACCATACCACCATGGTACAGGCTATACTAGCCTACTCCATGTATATTTGGCCAATCAGAACCTCCGGCAAGGCCTCCCTCGACACTATAAATAGAAGGGACCGAAGGCTCGGGTGGGGTCGATCTTTTCACCTTGTAACAGACACATTGTAGTTCTCTATCATTGCAATACAAAACAAAGCAGGAGTAGGATATTACACCAAGAAGGTGGCCTGAACCTGGGTAGTTCTTCGTGTTCATCTGTAGTTCATCCATTACATCTCATTCATGACTTAGGATTGTTGGACGTGTTCAGTCCCTGGTCGAACTCTCAAAGAGTTGTTGCTCACAACTCATATGTAGGTTTCAGAAACTACCTTCCCTTGCTGCTGTGTTTGTTGAGTGAAGTCATGAGTGCAAATTAACAAAACAACAAAACATCGCTCGGAACATGAATCCCATGCTGATGTGTTTGTAATATATACCCATTCCGTACCAAAATATAAGCCGTCTTTGCACTTCAAATTGAACTGCAAAAATGTCTTATATTTTGATACAAAGTATTTCTGTCATCTCTAGATATGAACGTGTACTTTAGATTCATTGTTGTTATTCGGCCATAAAATTCATAGACGATTGACATTCTGAAGGTTTCGCACACTTGTTATGCAAGGCTTTAATATTTTCATTGCCAAGCTATATTAGAAAAAAAAAGTGCATTGCTAACTACAGTAACTTGATTAGAAGGCTGCCTTTCATCCCCGTGTACAATGTATTTTATTGTTTCACAATTGTTCTGACTGCAGTCTGTACTGACGATGTATTAGGCATCCATATTTCCTGTTTTACGGACCAGCTTATGTTTTCCTAATTGGCTAACTGAGGCTGACCATGTTCATCCCCCCAGGCTCTAGTAGCTGAGGCCTCTGTTATTGGTGACCACTTGTTTGTGGGCCCTTTCATGGTGTTCAGAGCGTATAGCCATGCAGCCTTGTCAAGTTTGTCATTTTGTGATGTACTCCCTATAAGAGCGTTTAGATCACTACTTTAGTTATTTAAACGCCTGCCCAACCGATTATTTGCCTTGTGTTTTTATTGATCGTCCGATGACGCACAATAGTCTATACAAATCCAATGATCTGCTAGAGCATTTCCCGACAGATTTCACAACGCTATCATCTCCTCTTTCTAATTTCGTTTTTTCTTTCGAAACTATGGTCGACAGCTGTCAGTAAAGATGAAATCTCTATCTCCTCCCAACCGGCGAACTACTACTTTACTTTGGCGCATTCCTCTAACAAAACTATGCTTGCTTCAGATGTCAATCTTCTCAATCAATCAACAAGAACAAGGAAGAAGGCCACCTTCCCCTAAAGTGACAGGATGTTGTCTTCCACCCACTCGGATAGCCTGAGAAGCTTCTTGGTCATGTCCGCGCTCTTTGAGAAGTAAGACTCGGCGTTGGCGAGCATCACAGAGGCATCATGTTGGACAGCCTCCACGCTTCTGTAGTAACCATTTTGCAGTCTTGTCCTGATCACCTCCATGGAGAACTGGACAGGAAACCTACAATTGTTGCACACAAAAATATCTATCTTTAGATGGATGTTACTTCATCATTCATCGATAAAAAGCACCATATATACTCCGTAGGAAATAATTTTCCAAACCAACATTGCTCAGGCAAGGAGGCACCAGGTCTGAAAAAAAGCTACTTCTATAGTATTTTGCAAGGACAGGCACACTATCAAAACCTTGAAATAAACATTTATTTATACTTATACAGGGCCTTTTAATATTCTAGATACTCATCCTACTAGCATATGGATGGAAAGGAGTAAATAACAAAACAATTTAATGCAACACACAACATAAAAAAAGAAGCATCGGTTAAATTTTGTCTGAAGAAACATCCATTGTATTCTAACAACTACGCCTCGTAATTGAAATGGAAAATGAGGCCTTGTACAAGCACAGACAGCATCTTCTCATGTCAAAACGGCATTTATTCTACTTTGATAACAGAATGTTAATTAGCAAATCTAAGTTTTATGCACACTACGAGATACGCCAACCATAGAAGGTAGTTTGTAAAAGTGTTTGCGCACATTTCCTAAAAAGCGACATCTAAAATAATCATTAAAAAAACTACGCTTCGTGTTCCATAAATTAAACTTTTCAACCTCATTTTTCGGTCAAACAAGATGCCTGAAGAATGGAGACGGAGTATATTAGTACCAATCTTCAAAAACAAGGGGATGTTCAAAGTTGTACTCCCTCCGTTCCTAAATATAAGTCTTTTTAGAGATTTTAAATGGACTACCACATACGGATGTATATAGACATATTTTAGAGTGTACATTCACTCATTTTGCTCCGTATGTAGTCACTTGTTGAAATCTTTAGAAAGACCTATATTTAGGAACGGAGGGAGTACTAAGTACCGTGAAATTAAGCTGATGAGTCATACGACGAAGAGAAGTTTGTCCAACAACATCTGAGATGAAGAGAGGCTTGTCCATACGATGAAGGCCGGGTCCAGAATGATGAGATAGAGTTAGGGTAGCACCGATTGAAGAGAAGCTTGTCCAACATTGTCTGAGTTGGTTTGGGCTTATTCAGCGCAGGCCTCCAGAAGCTCTGGTGCATAGCGGACGGCTAAAGCGTGCTGATAATGTCAAGAGAGGTCGGGGTATACCGAACTTGACATGGGAAGAGTTCGTAAAGAGAAATCTGAAGGACTGAAGTATCACCAAGGAACTAGCCACATGGACAGGGGTGAGTGAAAGTTAGCTATCCACGTGCCAGAACCATGACTTGGTTTCAATATCTTATGGGTTTCAACTCTAGCTTACCCCAACTTGTTTGGGACCGACAGGCTTTGTCATTGTAGAGTTCCACAAACCTTTAGTTGGGAAAAATCACACAAATATAGGCATTATGTTAACCCGTTCAAAATAATGTGATTTCATAATATGTATATGAGAAATCTGTTATCCATCAATTTCCATCAATTCTATACCTAGTGATGATTATTTCACACTCACTTGTGTTGCTAAATAAAAAAAATGCAAATATTTGTGCACGAGTTACCTGTTTATGAACTCTGATTTTCCTGCAACAGCATCCAACTTCAGGACACCATAGCAATCCTGAAAATCCATAAAGAAATACCATAGAGAGTCAACAACAACAACAGTAATCAAAGAGTGCACAAATATATAGAATTTAACTTTACCTGGTTTCTGCGAGACTTGTTCTGTAAACTGGTCACTGCTGATAACAATTTATTCCTAATACTGGAATCAATATGTGGATGTTTCCATGGAACCAATGGGCTATCAGCATCATGGAGCTCCCAGGGGCTATGCAGATGATCTGAACCATCATTCTTGTATTGTATGGCATATTTATCCCATGGACTCTCAGGAAAATCAGGTGACTTAGGTCTTATTGCCAACACACGTCCCTCCCACCAACTTCCTCCTCCCTCATCATTCGCCCACCAAATTCTGCACTTATCTCTGATAGTCCAGTTCTGCGCAACAGCAGCTTCAAACCGTGTTCTTTCCACCAGAAAATCGGGGAAGCCAATCAGCTCAGGCAATGTGATTACAAACTCTCTGTTAAATCCGCTTGAAGTGTCGTCAATGAATTTAAGTGTTAATTTACAGCAGCTTTCACCAGACCCTTTATAAGTTGTATAACAAAGATCCTGAATTTTGCAAAGCTCTACAGCTTTAAGGCCTTTGATCCGATTCCATGGGCAACTATCCGATAATCGCATTCCATTAAGATATTCTTCATGGCCCTGAAAAAAAAAGCAATCACAAAATAGTATGATAAGAATAACTTCATAGATACTATTTTCGGAGTCACAATGGCATTAAATTGACAATGCACCCACCCGCCCCCAAAAAAATTCAACCAGTTACGTTTCAGCTGGGGTGGGTAGAAGTGAGAACAAGCGGGAAAACTTTTTTTTTTGCAGCTAAAAGTTATTTGCACCGAAGTCATCCCCATCACAGAATAAAACAGAAAATAACATTACCTGTCGCAAGTACATAACCTCATCACCATGTTGAGGAATATAACGGTAAATATCTTCATGCTCCAACAACATCAACCAACAATTCGAGGATACTTGAGGCTTTTCTGCCAATGAATGTGTATCAGGAACTCTGTTCCTAGTAGACCTTAAACCAGCAGTCTTTGATGGTGAACCCCACTCATGCACGTCTGCACCAATTTGTCTCCCACTAGTTGATGCTTCATGGGAAGAATTTTTCACATGAGAGATAGCATTCCTCGCTCCACCATCAGTGTATGCACATGACCTCCTTGTGCTTCTTCGCAAATTACCAGTACCAGGTGCAACAGGACTGTACTCTGAAGGTTGATACCCACCATCATCATTGGAGACGGAGGTACTATCTCCATTGCCAGAATCTGAATCCAATTTTTTCTTGTGCTTACTTAACTTTGACCTTTGGTACACAGCAATCGTCTTTCCAGATTCAGAATGGAACTTCCTTGAATCATGAAAACCAGTGCTTTTATCTGTGCATTCCTGGAAATCTCTAGACGCACTAGGGAAGTCACTGCTTATATGTTGATTGGTGGTAGGATCCTCATCATGCTCCATGGGAACTTTATCACACTCAGAGTTCACGTCACTCCCTACTGCAGTAGTCTTTGATTTGTCCGGTGAACCTTTTGCATCCGGTATGCCTCTTGACCTGACTAACTTCAGTTTAATAGTAGACTGAGAAGTACTGTGGGACTGTTGGTTGCATTCTTTGTTGTTTACTTCCTCTACATGAGTATTATTGTTATTAGTTGTCCTTTCTTCACCAAGTAAATTATCTTCACTATAAACATCAGTATCGTGATTTTCATGGATACTATCCAGACAAATTGCACGTTCACTCTTTTGTACAGTCTGCTCAACCGTTTGTTGCATGGCGTTACCATATTCATGAGGTGTCTTCTGAACACCAGACTTGCCACCATCCTGTGAAACTGCATTATTTGAAGAGGGCCACATGTCTCCAGCGGAAGAGTCACCAAACTTGCAACGCTTTGAAGATCGCTGCTTAACCTCACCCCACTTGATTGTGCTGTTACTATAAACAGAAGAAACATCATGTAGACCAGAGGTCGTGCTTTGACCTCCATCTGCTGGTGGTTCAGCCATGCAAACAGAGGAACTTCCAGGCTCAAAAGCTAGTTCCGGCTCAACTGATCCATGTCTGCCCCCCGTGACTGATACAGCTGATGGAAATTCAACTTTTAAATCACGGCGTGGTATCCTCAGGACCAGTTTTCTGCTATTTCCAGAACTCCCCCGAGTTTCAGTGAAATGAGAAGGTTGTGTAACATCTTCTGAATCATATTGGTTACTCTCTCTACCAAGTTTTGGCCGGCTATACCATGCTGACGGCTCAGCTTCAATGCTTTCCGTGTTCAATTCACTGTCTGAGAGACTCTCCGAGTCCTCTTCATCCTCATCTGTTGAAGCTCCCATCTTTGTTAAAAAACTGAGTGCATGGCGAGCAGCGCGTCTTTGAGGTCGCAATCCCCTAGATTTAGGTGACCTTTTCCTTTTACTAGAGCGACCATTCTTAGACTTCCTAGCTCTGTGTGGCCTTGACACAGTAGCAGCATCATGCTCATCCAAATTCCTCTTCTTAACTCGCCGACCAGATGAAGTCACAAGATCAGCCTGCAGAAGGTGTAATAAAGGAAAACAAGTCAAAAGGTTGGAATGCAGCATAAAGGAAGGTGGAATGGTCTTTGATTGTTGCCTCTTACCTTCGATTTTTTCTTCTTTCTTCTAGATCTGCGACGATTAGCACTATCGCTAAGGTTATTCCCATCAATCTCTGCACTTGAGTATGAAGCACCAGAGGAATCACCACTCAAATTCTCCTGTTCTCCTTCACTAGACTTGTCATCCATGCCGTTGTACTCGGAATCAGTATCATCAGAGATAACTTCAATTTCAGGTTCAAGCTCAAAGAAGTCTGGTATCTCTGGAAGTGGCTCCCATCTTTCTGGATCAATGACTGGGATGATCTGGTATTCACCAGTGGTTGCATTGTACGTGGGGCCAACAGCAAAATCTACAGAGGGAGGCCGCCACTCAATACCCATGGTACCTAATCGCCGTTTCTGGTACATGCTCTGAAAAGGCTCTGGGTATGGCATCATACCTGCAATTAGCAAATAACAATTATAAGCATGTGCAACCCAGTAAAATCACTAAAATATGCAGAGGATAGAAAGTAGAGTAGTTAGATACCCGAGTCACACAAAAGGTCTTGAATATTTCTCCTATAAGGTGGGAGCTGTGTCTCCTGGCACATTTAAGAAAAACAGTGTAAAGAAAACCTGGTAGCTCATGATGCACTTTGTGAACAGAGAAAAATATAGTTTCACACGGGCACGTATGACAAGGGACCAATGTCCTTTTTTTAAAAAAAAAACAGCTCAAATGGGTGTCTAGTAGCTTCTGGAATCTTGAGTTATGTGTTTTATCATGTTTCAACATTCCTTACTACTGTGATGTTTGCTTTTTGGTTGTTCCGGGTAAGCACCACCAATACTAAAAAGAGACCAGTTACAGACAGTACATCAAACCCTTTGTATTACTCCTGATGAGATGCTAGCTGTAGCCCCACAAGATCATTGATGTATGGAACATATTAAATATTACAGCTAATTGGAAAACACATCAAGTGAGGTGATCAGATATGGTGCGGGATACATTTTACTTATAATAAGAGCATACTGTAGTAGGCAATAACAGAACTTCAATGTTGAATGCTTTTAAGATTGCCATCAAAGTGAAACTTTCAGCCAATCAGCAGCAGTGCACACTCCTTTTTATAATCCACATTGCTTAGCTACCGAGACAGCAACACTTCAGAAGTATAGTTGGCAGTCACAAGGAGGCTAACAAATAGCAAGGAACCCAAATCATCTGACATAAGATTAAGCATATACTATGACAAACACAAGTCTAGGAGTTTTCTTGAAAGCAACACCCAATGAAAACTCCATGTTTCTATCTGATCTTCAGAACATAACAAAATGAAAATTTCTATTTTAGAAACAGATCTTGGAAACTGTATACATGATAGATTACTCTGATGCGAGTTAGTTTCACAAACTGAACAAAATATCATAAATTTTAGAGAAACAAAACAACTAAATTAGTTAACGCAAAGAAAAGAACAGATGATTCATATCTTCAGACGAACCTGATCAATAACATTTCCATTTGTATCTTGAGTAAGTGGTCGATAGTCTCCAAGAAAGAACTATTGCAAAAGATGAATGATGAGCATCAATGATTGAATAAAAGGTGGGATATTTCCCTAAACAGGGGGCATATCCAATGCAAACATATCTGGGTACAGTCATGCAAACTATCAGTGTGAACTGCTGAATGAGCTTTTGGTGGACTAAGTTTAGGGGATTAAAGCGCCACATGATGAATAATTCTGTGAATGATTAAACTGAATTAAAATATTGAATCTGTTTGTGCCTCATCCAACTGTTCACATGAGCACTGAGATAATGACAGTTTGCATGATTGCAACCAACATTGGTCTGCACTAGGCATTCTCCCCAATAACTTGATCAGTAACAGTCTGCGTACCTGATCATATTTCGCATCCTTCTGGGACTCACCCTGCCCTGTACCAATAAAGAATATTTGGCCAATCTCATCGGTGAGGATAAGTGATGTTCCATCCCTAAATGTCCATCCAGCGACACATCAAGACAACACAACACATAAAATAAATTCAGCAATCTATGGTAATTGATCAACGGTGCAAATTTTAATTTGGCATGGAAATGATGCTTCCTTCTATGTTAACATCCCAACCCCACACAGAAATAACTCAATTCAGTTGATTTTTCTCTGGTGTTTTTCTTCATTCTTCTCTATGTTTTATAAATTACTAGCTGAATGGTTACGCATTAAGGAATAGTTAAGAATGAACGCTTGTAAAAGGGCCAAAACAAAAGGTTCAATTTGTTGAGAATATAAAGAAGTTCGACAGTGACACTTACGGAGAGAACTTGCCATCAACTAGCTTAAAATGACCGGTTTCATAGATCTGTACAGGTTTTCCTTCCCATATCTGGATAAAGAAATAACATATTTTCAGGATTGAAATAGTGATTAAGATTACAGAGATCTCGTTAGGAACTTACATCCCAGATGATTGTCATTCCATCATACCCAGCACTCATTGCTATGCGAGGGTTGAACGGATGCACATCAAGAACAAATGTCTGTCGATAATGAAATTCATAAGAGCGTTTCATTATGAACCTTTTAAATAAAAGAGGTTGAATAAAAAAATGTAGATAAATTATGAAAGGGAATGGAACCACAACGTTGCAACTTGCAACCAAACAAAGGTGCAGGTGCTAGATCCATTAAGCCATGCAAAAAATAGAAATGTACATGGAAGTCATGCAACTTTGATGGTGCTACACCAAAAAAAATCCATTTCTAGACCTAAAATGTTCGTTTTAAAAACCAAGGTTGACAATGACGTAGGACAAAGAATTATAGCATCATAAGAAGAAGGTTCTTAATGTGAAACAGTCTTGGCAACCAAAGCACAAACGGTTCAGAAGTTAGTGTCACAAATGGACAACAAAACGGATGCGAAATGCGCTGATCAAATATAAAATGAAACAATGTTTGGTTTAAGGGCAATATTATTACAGCTACTAAACGGAAACCCTAGCACATAAAAAAACTAAAAACCAAAAGAACTAAGAAAAATGAATTAATGCTTCAATCGCAAAGTGGCAATAATTTATAATGCAATTTGCAGTTTCATATTCTTCAGAAAAAAGTTTAACGCCTCCAAAACCACAATCTCCTAGTTTTTCAGTTCCATTTACATTTTACCATCTTTAACCCATGCCCCTTGCCAGCATATAGTCCCTCTGTTCCTGAATGTAAGACGTTTTTAACGAACTGCAAAAACGTCTTACATCTACGAACAGAAGGAGTACTTACTAAGGGAACACACCGAGTCGATTCATTATGTTTTCATTAAGTAGTGATGAATAGCGTGCCAGTTAAGAATTGCAAGCAATAAAATTCACACGTATCACATATATGCACCTAACTGACGAAAAGTACCATGCATGAAATACTAGTAAACATGCTATGCAGGTCATTAACCAAAAGTAATATTAATGCATAAACTGAATGGTGCATGCTTACAGATTCCTTGTGGCCAATCAGTGAGTGTACTAGGCTCCCATCAGAAGCATTCCAAACACAAATTCTGCAGTCTGCAGAACGTAAGACATACTTAAGGATCGGGGTGGATACAAATGAGAACAATAAAATATAAACTATGTAACAAAACTCAGTTTCGCACACTAGGAATACTAGGAGCCACAAATGGCAATACACGCAAACACTGGAATAAAGAAAGGGTAAATATCAGCATGATCATAATGAAAAATATACAAAGTCGAATAAGGATACCCATGATAGCAGCAAGCACAAATCGGTTATCCAAACTCCAGACAATCATATTGACACCACGAGGAGTTGGCTGATGTCTTTGTCGTGGACCACCACGAATTAGTTGAGGAGCCATTGGAGGTGGAGGAACCTTGAGATGGTAAGCGCGTGTCCAGCGTCCAATCTTTCCCTGGTTTGGTGCAGGGAACAAGTTATGCATAACATTATATCGAATGGAATGGAGCTATAAGGTAACACTATAACACCAACTACCAGCTAAATTTCTACCTTACACACACTAATCCAACTGACCAGGCAGAAAACCTACATTAACTATAGGGCACATGATTAAGCTGGCCACTGCAGCAAGTTGCTTTTATACCAGGTCTTATTATAAAGTGTCTAGTTATTTGATATGTGACACGATGGGGAAATATACAATGTATCAGAAAATATATGGGCGCTATTCAGGAGGTAATGCATATATTAGTGTAGTACCGTCCGGAATGGGCAGTGATGCAAATAAGCCATACACACAATGGACTGGAACAATGGTGATCAGGAGTAAAAGTACAAAACCGTAGAGTTTTAGGTCCCATTTGCTTACATGCGATCTCCGAGATCGTGGAACCCATATAATTGCACTGCCATCACGGGAGCAAGTAACAATATTATGTGTGAACCTGGCAAAAGGAGACAAAATAGGATGATTTAGAAATGCTGAAGCCAACAATAACCACCAGTTGGACAAGAGAAGAAAACAACTGAATGAAACTACAGAAACCCCTAAGAGCATGTAAAACAAGAGGTGAATAAACTGAAGGATTACATAAAAACAAGTGAATGACTATTCCATGACTACAAAAATTACTGACCATGAATTTCTTAGTTTAAGATTATTTTCTTCCTTAGTGGTGTGACTGCCTTCACATGAAAAGGATCTAGATACCACACACCCACTAAACTGCACATAGTTTACATCATTTTCATGGCCCGATAATACATCCATCTCATGATTCGGCTGGTCATTTTCCTCAGAACTACTCTTGCAAGCATTCCACACCTGAAATCAACACTGGCGATGAAAAGGGCAATTCACCTTTTGGTAGTAAAATCAGAAGTTCACAGGTGCAGTAGATAAAAGAAAACACACCCTTGCAAAAGTGTCTGAGCTGCCAGTAACAAACACAGTTCCATTGGCATTAAATGCACAACATAAGATTTGGTGATTTATTGGTTGAACTAGAACAGCACTGGAAGATGCATCACCACCCTTCCCTGACATCAACACCGTGCGGTTGGAATAAATAAAATGTAGGCATTACACATGCAAACACAATAGAAATGATTCAATGAAAACTAACCAGGGGCAGCATCTGGAGGTTTTGGTGTATATATTCGTGGAGGTTGTTGAGAATATCGGGCATCCCAAATCCTGCATGTCCCATCATCTGATGATCTGTTCCTCAATATATGTGCCAAGTTAGGGAGAGCAAAGAACTTAAAATAGGCCAGAAGAACCATATATATAACAAATGTAAATGTACAGACAGCGGACCAATGGTGAGGTGTTATCAAAAGAACATAAAAAAATCTTTTCCATACGCCTGATAATATGTATGTGCAATTAAACAGGATATGGAAAGTACAGCACAATGCAATGTCTACCATGTGCAACATAGCACATGAAAGAACACCAGCGTGCCATTTCTTTTATTCATATGGTGGAAGCGGGAGCGGACCCTTCCCCGGACCCTGCGCAAGCGGGAGCTACGTGCACCGGCCTGCCCTTTTTTATATGGTGGAAGCAGTGATATAACTTACAAGTTTAGTAACTATAGTTGCTCTGAGTAAGAATGTAGGTAGAATGAAAATGAGCAATGCATCAAATATGCTTTCCAGGATTGACTCATTTCTTCTAATTTTGACAAACCAAGCTTTAAACTCCATGCAAACAAGCATTTGCTTCAGTAAAATTAATGCAGATTAGACAGGGCATACTGCCAGGTTCTTTTTTCCATCTGTACAGCTGTTGCCATCCAGCTAATATGTACAATCATGAATGAAATAGCTGTAAAGACTAAATAACTATACTATCAGGAAAATGAGGAGAAAAAAGAAACACTCACGACAATAGCTGGAAAGCAGCACCTGGCCTTGGGCTAAATGCAATAGCAGTTACAACCCCTGTATGCCCCTTCAACACTGAGATCGGCATGCCATCAGGTATACGCCACTGCATTAGTGACCACGTTCATTAAACATAAATGGAAGAAAGAACGATGTCATGACTTATTAGGAAGTACAGAAATTAGCAATCTTATCTTACCACTCTAATAACGAAATCATTGGCTGAAGATGCTACCACGGCATTATTGGAACTCACCGCGAGGTCAGTAATATCACCCTTAATTTGGAAATGGTGTAATTTAGTGAAAGGTTGTGAATATTTAAAATGTTGCATTGCAATAAGCAAACTTACTTCATGACCTCGGCAGCTAGCCAGACAAAATGCAGTTTCCATTGCCCAAATTTTAACAAGGCGATCATCAGAACCAGTAATAACAAAACGCCCTGTGCGATCAAAAGTAGCTGCGGAAACAGGAATGGTGTGAGAAACATTACAGCGTTTTAAAGGGAAATATACAGATTGATAACTACAATTATTTGAGCAAAACTACTAGGACAAGGAAGCAGCAGCTGCCTCTGTTGGTGATGTAGTATGGAGAACAATACGGTCTTTAGAAACAGAAAATGGGCATTTATTGAGTAACCCCTCAAACATAAATCCACTGTAAGAACTTCCCATAATATTAAATAGGCTTGGCATTCAGTTAGGACAAAGCATGTACTGGTATAGATGGCATTAAGAGAATTGACTGGCATATGGACAGAACTCCAAATATTAAAGGGAAAATTAGGCCCTGGACAATTTACTTGGATGGCAGTTGCTGAACACACCATATAATAATGATTCAGCTCACAGACGCCACAAAATTGTGGTATTGTAAAGAAGGGTAAAAAATCATTCTTGCTCTTGGCAGTTGGCATCAAACTTAGCCCACTTTTGAGTGCCCTCTATCATAGATACAACTAGAGGACTCATACACAGTGTGTTTGTTTGGCATGCGAGCTGGCACCAACACATGTAGGCTCAGTAAGTTTATGAGGGCAAAATTGGCTATTCAAAAAACTATTGCTGTGATGGCCAGAGTGTATTCACAGTGTCCCTGAGCCAAAAAATGGTTGTGTTTCAGTAAATGTTGTCCAAGTGGTGTGCAAAGAAGTTTTGCCAGTATTAGAATAATTTACTTGAACATGACTAAATTCAGTAAACGAGGAAATTCAACTGACCACAATACACAGCGTTTTGATGTCCCCTCAATTTCTTTATAATTTGCATCTTTTCAACAAGGGTAGATGGCTTCGCAATGGCATAGCATGATGCACGGACAGATGGAGCTCGATGATTCTTAGTGAAGCCACCAATCTCTCTTAAACTTAAACCATGAACTTGATCAGCTTGTATATGTGGCCAACGGAGATACGTCGGCAACCTGCGATTTTCCTTTTCTTGCCGGCCCCTATTAGCTGAAGGATCCAAAATTGCATCAGTACAGAAGTAACAGCACAAAATTTTACTGAACATAAAACAACCTATCCAAACTTCCAATTTTTTTG
>NC_041389.1:12453676-12463158 GCF_002162155.2 Triticum dicoccoides
ACTTCATAGCCTAGAAGAACATAATGTACATACATGCAATAAGGGAGAATGAGTTGGAGCCAAGAAGGGTTGGAACATCAGCAGCATTTGGAGACACAGATCCAATCAAGCTCTCTGGGTGGCAGGAACTAACCATCAGTTGCTTTAAAAGCTTTACCAAGTGGTCTTTACCAATGTGGGGATATCTACAAAATAAGAAACATAGACCTTAGTATGCAAAAACCTCAATTGCATGTGATCATTAAGAAAGAAAGAAAAGGCAGGTAAGAAGTTAATTGTTCTGGTAATTGTAATAATCTGTTTTATGCTAATTATTATATGGCTGGCCTTTAACAAACAATGATTACAATTCAGAATCATGTGTTTCATCAGTTCTAGATTAGTCGCACAAAAAATACTGACTGAGAGTCATTGTTAATAAGTTCGAAAAAAGCTGGAGGAAACTTGTGCTCCACAAGAGAAAACAAATCGATATATCACCATTATATACTGGATATGTATTAAACTATTTTCCAGTTCTTTCCTAAAGAATTCAAACAACACGGAAGCATCTCCAGTTCTTCATTACTTGCAGAATCTACTAAGTTAATCCCTTTCAAAAATGTTTAGTAGCAAGGATAAATAATGAATAATACTAGATGCAAGCTGACCAAAAAAATAGTGATGTATTTTCTACCTCTCAACTAACTTGAGGTAATCCAAAGGGAGTGATACACCGTCATCATTTTCTTCGCCACTATGGAAACCACCACGCGAATACCAAGCATGATATCTTCTAGGAAGCAGCTGATGCTCCTGGAGTTCACTGCAAAGTTCTCCAGCAGTCCGCTTTAATGGACCATGTGATAAGAAGTGCGCAATGAGAAAGTAAAGTTCTCTCATATCAAAGTCAACAGGAGCCTCGCATGGTACATCTGCTGAAATCACTTGATTCAGAGAATTAATCTTCTCAGGTGCCTGACTTGGAACATCCAGTGGCACCATACTAGTAGAGGTTGCATTACCAGAAGGTTGGTGCTTTCTAAAATCTATGTCTGCAAACATAACCTGGAGTTGGAAGCAATAAAACATAATTAAAAAATAATATTGGTGAGAAGGAATTGAGTTCTGGACGAGCTCAAGAAACAAACAGCCAAAGATGTAAAACACAAGTAGAGAAGTCCAATGTTGAATGGACACGGAAGGTGCAGAAAATTATACTTCCTCAATAGTAATGGTGGAGAATATATATTGCGGAGCACACATATAAAGACACTAACAGTAAAAGTAATTCAGGGAACGGAAGCAAGCTGCAGATCATGAGACATGGAGAAAATGAATAGATTTTAGGTTGAACTAGGAAACAAATTTTCTAGTGAGGTGACATCAGTTAACTGCAGTTTACAGAACTGGGGAACGACCAGTTTGTGGTACATGTTACCCCACTGCACAAAAGCCCCGTCTGAGGAATAGCTCTTCACAACCGTAGATGCATGCACAATGATGTGTGGCAACATATAACCATTTTGACCAAGGTTGAAAGGAGTATATCCAAATAGTTCCACTATACATTTCAGTTTAGAAGTATACAGCATAAAACTTCAGTTGTAATATACTCCCTCCATACAGCATAAAACTTCAGTTGTAATATACTCCCTCCGTCCCATAATATAAGAATGTTTTTCAAACTATGTTAGCTTGAAAAACGTTCTTATATTATGGGATGGAGGGAGTACCACTTTACCATTTGCATGTCTTGGCGATATTTCTATTTATTGTTGAAAAGAGATGATACTGTTTAGGGAATCGAGCAGTGCTACATGCAAGCTGTGTTTGTTGAGAGGAGGGGTCTAAATTTTTGATAGCTTCATTAATAATCCAGCTATTGTTTGCACAAGAATTTCAACTTTTACATGCAAGTATGGCTCAGAGTTACCTGATGTTAGTGTGAAGCAAGCACACAACGCATATGAGAGATGTACAAAATATTACCAAGCCTACAAAATTACAATGTGGAACTTGGACACAGTAGAATGTTCTAATCAGCCATCACATTATACTTGAATAATCAGCCTTTTCTTTAAGCAAACAGACATACTAGAATGCACTGATATGTATACGTGTATCAGCATCGGGCTGATATGGCTACGTAAATTCGCTTTGGAGAAGTGCCAATACAGGGATACGTTTTACTATTTTTTTTACTTCACAAAAGAATATATGTATAAGAAGCTAGGAACAGCAGATTACCTTCTAGTTTGGTCTACTGTAGATGCCGAAGCAGCTCCAAGCCCCTCCAATTGACAACGTTGATGCCCTGTTCCAACTACAAGTTCCAAAGGGATAGAATTAGACTTTTAGTGAGTATAAAATGAATATGGAGCAGCAAATCAAATCATTAGTTAGTTGTACATCTATCACGGCATAACACGGAAGGTGCAACCCGAAGATCAATCAGCTAGCACGAAAAAGGAGAAACAGTCACTTTAAACGGTAATATTTCAGGTCTGACTGTTAAAATACAAAAACAACACAGCGTAACAGTACCACCATATCTCCAATCATAAACAATATTTGGGACATCTATTATGCCAACCATACTGCTAGTACTAATGTGTTAACCCATTTCAGCTAGTATAACCAAGACAAAGCTCCTGCTCTCTCAAGTTGCATTCTACTGCAAAGCTTTGATTTTTCAGGCCAAGGCAGTGCAGATAAAACAACTTAACATTTTTCCTTCTCATATATCGTCAGTCATCGCGTGTTTCACTGCTGACATGTTTAAACCAAAACATTTGCTCATATGAAAAAACAATTCAAACTACAATTTGTAAGCATTTGCCCCTACGAGCATTATCACAAACATCTATCAGGCAAAATCGTTTCACATGTGAATTTACCTGAACATTCACCGGAAAAATCATGTAGCAAGTACTCATCAAGAGATAATCATCGGTATATTCTCACAATTATCAAATCTACAGCAAGTACTCGTCCAATACAAAAATCAGGGGGCGAAATTGAACAAACAGAGGATGCAGGAGGAGGGAGGGAGGGGGTGACGGAAGAGGGGGGGAAGAAAGAAGGAGGGGTGGCTACCTGCCTACGGACCGGTCGCCAGCGTGGCCCCGGGCGGCGGCGTCGCCGGGCGGGAGCGGCCGCTCCCGGTAGGGAGGCGCCGGTGGTAGTAGCGGCTGCTCGACGGAGGGAGGCGCCGCTGGGATCCTGTACCGGCGGCGGGGCAGCGGAGGTTCGGCCGCGGCGGAGGACCGGCCAGGAACCCTAGCTGTCGCGCTCGGTGAGGACTCTGCTGGTTCGAGGCTCGCTCGAGGGAATAGGGCTGCAAAAAAAAATAAAAGGTCGGAAATAGGCTGCAATTTAGGAAACGGAAACGGGCTCGGGCGTGTGACCTTCTCTCTTCTTTTCTTACGCGATATACGTGGCCGTGTCAAGGTTTACACGTATCCGTTCTCGTATTTGATTCACAAGCACTATTATCCCTGAGGTTCTCTTCGTACCTCCCGCGCAAAGGAGATGCCGGCGGCTTCATAGAAGGCGGTGTCGAAATGCCTCGGGAGGGGCGGTGTTGTGTGCTTTAGGGGGTGGGCCGACCATGGCGCGCGTTTGGGGCGACGGTGAAGCGATGTCAGGGGTGGCGTTGAGCGAGGAGGAGTTCGGTGACTCACGGTCGTGTCGGCAAATGGGGAGCAGAGGTGAAGCACGGCGACGAAAGCAGTCGTCCCCTTACGCCCTACCCGCGGGGCAGCAATTGTCGCCCCCTTACACGGTGGCGAGAGGCCCTGGTATTGAAGGGGCGGCGGGTCTGGCTGGAGGCGGTCACGCTTGGCTGACGCGGGCGGGGAGGGGGTAGGGATGTGGACTACTTCTAATTGGAAGCAAATCCGCGACGATTTGGAATTGAGAGATAGGTGAAGAAGAAATCAAGGAGTGATAAGAATGCAAGAACTAACCCTAGAATAGAGCGAACACATTTAGGGATGGGGAGAGTGAACCAAACGGCGCCTGAAAACAATAAATGGGTAGAAGGTTTTTTTTTAAATGGTGAAATATTCTGGAATGATTTAATATAAACATAAATGCTCGTCTCTTTTATTGATTGTATGTATATTTTTCATAGAAATAATGTGCTGGAGATAAAGCAAATTCTTTTTAAGGTGATAAAAGCAAACTCTAGTCTCTATACAAGTTGTAAAACACAACAATGCACTTTGGGCACAGTAAAAGTTAAAGAAAAGGAAAATGAGTTGATAACCAAATGAATGAAAGAAAAAATATATTATAGGTAAAACAAGAAAGGAAAATGATTAAGTACAAATAATTAAAATGCGAGGGGTGAAAAGAAATTAAACAATAACATGAGGTGAAAAAAACAAGGAAGATAACTTGATTGATTTTTGAATTTTTCTTATTTTTGCTTGTTTATTTTAGAGTAGCTTATAGGTGAAAAAAAACAAGAAAGGTAACTCGATGGGACCAACTTCTGTCTAGCCCACCCCCATTCCTTCACATAGGAAAACAAGTAAGGGTGACTTACTGAGCTTGTCGTTCTTTTCCATCATATTTATTGTTTAACTTTATACTATAATTACAATCTAAGAATGCCATTGGACACATCCTACTAAAGACGTTTCACTCAGCACCTACCAGTCGCTTCCCTCTCTCTCGCTCACATCGACTGTCTCCTCTTGTCTCGCTCATCTAACTTCTTCGCTAGAGTCCTAGACACCACCGCTCTTGTCGTCACATGTCGCCTCTTCTTGTCTCCTCCCACGTCAATCACCTTGCCTGGTCAGTCCTCTATTTGTTCTCTTGTTCCTATCCCTCTCTCTCTCATGCTACGGATGCTGATGTCACCCAGGGCGATGTCGCCTGCCCACCTCCACTTTGCCTCCCTCCTCCTTCCATGACCTCTTGAGCATGGCAGCTCGTACTTCTAGGCTAGCCTCAGTCTACAAGGGCATAGCTAGCAACAATCATGCTTAGGGTCGAGCTAGCTTAAGTGATATACTCTACTGGTTTTATGTACTTTGTAAAGAAGGAACTGCAAGGCCCGTTGTTACTAGGTCCAGGGTTATAGTCATGGCTTCCCCATGCACGTCTTATCTCCTCCACCCGGTCATCCATCGTGGTATCTTCCGCGCCAATGTGTGATCATCGTTCTCCCAAGCTCCTCCAACTCGAGCACCATATGAGTCCAAGCATTGCGGCCATTCGGAGCTCCGCTGTTCTTGATCTTCTGCGGTCGTCGAAAGCTCACATGATTTTTTTATTTCTCTGTTAATCCAACTCTCTATTGATCATAATGATGCAAAATTGTTGAATTTGCATCCAGTTATTGCAGCATGGCAAATCTGTAAAGCGGTATTAAGCAATGGTTCACATGAATTGTTGATTTGGGGCATCTATGTTTTCTGCCCAAACTTGCTTACTAACAACACTTCCATAAAATTGTTCAAAGTAATAAGTAGTTGTCTATTATAAAATGGATGCCACATGAAAACAACGAAAAGTTTCACATGCAAATGGAGGAATTTTAGTGCATGTAATGTGCCAGATCATGTTACAGATGGAAGTGAATGTTATATAGATGGATGGCAATATGATGTATAGGAAATTAAGTGAGAAATCATTTGTACATGCTATGGATGATCAATTTTAGTATTGAGGATGTTCTTATCACATATGACAACATCAAATCTGACAAACCAACTTTATTGTAACTACTTTTGTTGGAAAGAAAAAGGGCTTCCTTTTATATGGCATGTTCTCAATTGACACAACCTACTTTGTTGTAATATTTTGAAAATAGTTTGCCTACTCGTATGCCCTTCAAACACGGTATGAAATAACATAATTTATATGAATAAACAAGATATTCCTACTAACCTAGTTTTCTTAACGTGCAAACATGTCATATCAACATACAACTATGTGTGGGGGAAATATTTGGTTGTACATGTACATTTGGTTGGTGCCTTTATGTGCCCTAACAAAATATTGGTAACCTATAATATTTTGGCCCTCATTTGGACCTTTGCCTATGAAAAGTAGCCCACTCACCTCACATATGCCTTTTACAATTCTGGCCAAAAAAATTCTCCAACGAAGGGCCAAGAATCTCTAGCCTATTTCCTGGCTACCTAATGATTTGGCAAGAAGTGCTAGGGTGCGATATGACAGAAAACAAACATATACGAATGGAGGAAGTAGTGTGTCTTCTTAGTTTGGGGTGGCATCAACAACATTGAATGGTTAGTCATATCGCTGCTGCTTGCATTCATTCTTTGGTCTCACCAGATAGATCCAGAACATAATAGTAATAGAAAAAGTAGAAAGAAAAGGGGAAGTAAGGGATGTCTCAGACCTCTATGAACCAAGATATGGCTCGGATGGCGCTCGTGGGCTTACCCCGTGCTGAGGTTGGGAATGTGAGTATCAATGGTAGAAACAAAGAGATGACAAGAAAAGGAACTCGAAGGGAAGAAGATGCCAACAAATGGGGCAACTTGTAAGTGTCAGCCTTAGTTGGGTAGTCATTTATAGCCGAAATTTATGGGTAAACGACATAGAATGCAATAATGGTGTGGTTTTTAACTTGTTGCTCCAAAAGTCATGGCTAAGCTGGAAATATTATAATGTTGTGATTCCAGTAACTTACATGTTGTTGTCCACCTTTTTTGGACACATGAAGTACTCTTATTACATTCATTTTTTATTATAATTAGTACAAACACATATGGGTAAATTTTTGTCTATGCTACACCTAGCCATCGCTAACCGGTACCAATTGAAATCATGTCTATGGTGTTAGATGTATTAGCACAAGACCTTATTACTTTTGACCACCCCAAGATCCCATATTTATTATTATTTACTAGTTACATATAAGACTACTTGTAATGGGAGTATCATAGCAAGTATCATGTAACACCCTGAGAATCATGCTACAGTAATCCCCCCTAATGGTGCCATATCATCAAGTTTGACTAATCCAAATTGCCACTTGAGAAAAATCAAAGTTAAATTTAAATTCGTATTCTAAGTCAAAATAATATTTCTTTAATCGATAAAACAGATATGTTTGTTGGGTTGAAAATAATCACTAAGTAATTTTTATGAAGAAGCCAACCTAAATGGAATTATTAAAAGGCCTCTAACCTATTTAAAATTGTGCCAACAACTTTTAAAGTTAACCGTTTCAATTTAAATATTTAGTTAACCACTACAAAATAAATTGTAACTATGTGTGCTAACTCAAATCCTTATCTATTAATTATGTGACAAGTTTCTGTTGGGAAACGTAGCATGCAATTTCAAAAAAAAAATCCTATGCTCACGCAAGATCTATCTAGGAGATGCATAACTACGAGAAGGGAGAGCATCTTCATACCCTTGAAGATCGCAAAGCGGAAGCGTTTATCAATGCGGTTGATGTATTCGTACACCTTCACGATCTGTCTCGATCAAGTACCGAACGTACGGCACCTCTGCTTTCAGCACACGTTCAGTTAGATGACGTCCTCGCCTTCTTGATCCCGCAAGGCGGGCGAAGTAGTAGGTAAGTTCCGGTAGCACGACAGCATGGTGACGTGTTGGTGAAGAACAATCTCTGCAGGGCTTCGCTAAGCACAACGGAAACTATGACGGAGGATAAACTAGAGGGGACGGGATTGCCAGCACACGGCTTGGTGATTCTTGATGTGTCTTGGGTGCTAGCCCTGCCCCTCTATTTATATATGTTGAGCCTTGGGGTCAAAACATGGAGTAAAAGCCTCCTCAAAGTCGGTTTTACCCGAAAGGCAAGAGTCCTTCTCGGACTCCAGGACCAGACGCCAGGGTTCCCGGCGTTTGGACCCAGACGCCAGGGACCCTGGCGTCTGGCCCTTGAACTCTGTAAAACTTCCTTTTACGCTTTCCAAAAACCTCATGAGCTTTCCCCTTTGGCCCAAATAAAGTGTTCTCGTACCCAAACATTCCGGGAAACATCTGGAACCCCTTCTGGTGAATTTCGGAACCCTTCCGAAGATCGAACACTATTATCTCATATATCAATCTTTACTTCCGGACCATTCTGGAGCTCCTCGTCATGTCCGTGATCACATCTAGGACTCTGAATGATATTCGGTCATCAACATACATAACTCATATAATACTATATCGTCAACAAACGTTAAGCGTGCGGACCCTACGGGTTTGAGAACTATGTAGACATGACCGAGACACCTCTCTGGTCAACAACCTATAGCGGAACCTAGATGCCCATATTGGCTCCTACATATTCTATGAAGATCTTTATTGGTCAAACCTTATGACAACATACGTAATTCCCTTTGTCCATCGGTATGTTACTTGCCCGATATTCGATCGTCGGTATCTTCATACCTAGTTCAATCTCGTTGCCGGAAAGTCTCTTTACTTGTTCTGTAATACAACATCCTGTAACTAACTCATTAGTCACTTTGCTTGCAAGGCTTCTTTATGATGTGTGTTACCGAGAGGGCCCGGAGATACCTCTCCGAACTCGAAGTAACAAATCCTAATCTTGATCTATGCCAACTCAACAAACACCTTCGGAGATACATGTAGAGCATCTTTATAATCACCTAGTTACGTTGTGACATTTGATAGCACACAAGGCATTCCTCTGGTATCCGGGAGTTGCATAATCTCATAGTCGAAGGAATATGTACTTGACATGAAGAAAGCAATAGCAATAAAACTGAACGATCATAATGCTAAGCTAATGAATGGGTCTTGTCCATCACATCATTCTCCTAATGATATGATCCCGTTATCAAATGACAACTCATGTCCATGGTTAGGAAACCTTAACCATCTTTAATCAACGAGCTAGTCAAGTAGAGGCTCACTAGGGACACAGTGTTTGTCTATGTATTCACACATGTATTTAGGTTTCCGATCAATACAATTCTAGCATAAATAATAAACATTTATCATGAATAAGGAAATATAAAATAACAACTTTATTATTGCCTCTAGGGCATATTTCCTTCAGTTTCATCTAAAAACAAAATGGTTCGGTATTAAATAAAAGGCAAGGCAGAAAAGAAACACGTAACAAAAAAGAATAAAAAGGAAAAGGAAAAAAAAGTGAAGCCCGTTGGACTGGGAAGGCCCAGCTGTTGGGAAACGTAGCATGCAATTCAAAAAATTTCCTACGCTCACGCAAGATCTATCTAGGAGATGCATAGCAACGAGAGGGGGAGAGTGTGTCCACGTACCCTCGTAGACCGAAAGTGAAAGCATTTGACAACGCGGTTGATGTAGTCGAACTTCTTCTCATTCCGACCGATCAAGAACTGAACGTACGACACATGTTCAGCTCGATGATGTCCCTCGAACTCTTGATCCAGCAAAGTGTCGAGGGAGAGTTTCGTCAGCACGAAGGCGTAGTGACGGTGATGGTGAAGTGATTCGTGCAGGGCTTTGCCTAAGCACTACGTGAATATGACCGGAGGCGT
>NC_041389.1:12463538-12542263 GCF_002162155.2 Triticum dicoccoides
AGGAGTCAATGTTGTGTGTTCTGGCGGTGCCCCCCATATATATAGGTGGGAGAGGGAGAGGGGCAGCAAGGGGTACCCCAAGTAGGATTAATCCTACTTGGGCACCTCCCACAAGTCGGCCTCCCCCCTTCCATATGTGTCGGAGGGGGAAGGAAAGAGAGGGGGAGAGAGGGAAAGGGGGAGGCCGAATCCTCCCCTTTCCTTCTCCCTTCCCCTCCTTCCTTCTCCTCCTATTTGGCCTATATGGGGGCGCACCAGTCGACCAGAGGCTGGTCATCCCTCTCTTGGCCCATAAGGCCCATATCTTTGCCGGGGTGCCCGGAACCCCTTTCCGGTGACCCGATAAGTACCCGGTACCCCTAGAACACTTCCGGTGTCCGAATACTATCGTCCTATATATGAATCTTTACCTCTCGACCATTTCGAGACTCCTCATCATGTCCATGATCTCATCTGGAACTCTGAACAACATTCGGTCACCAAATCACATAACTCATATAATACAAAATCGCCATCGAACGTTAAGCGTGCGGACCCTATGGGTTTGAGAACTATGTAGACATGACCGGGACACCTCTCCAGTCAATAACCAACAGCGGAACCTGGATGCTCATATTGGTTCCTACATATTCTACAAAGATCTTTATCGGTCGTACCGCAATAACAACATACGTAATTCCCTTTGTCATTGGTATGTTACTTGCCCGAGATTCGATCGTCGATATCTTCATACCTAGTTCAATCTCGTTACCGGCAAGTCTCTTTACTTGTTCTATAATACATCATCCCGCAACTAACTCATTAGTCACATTGCTTGCAAGGCTTATTATGATGTGTATTACCGAGAGGGCCCAGAGATAGCTCTTCGATACTCGAAGTGACAAATCCTAATCTTGATCTATGCCAACCCAACAAACACCTTCGGAGATACCTGTAGAGCATCTTTATAATCACCTAGTTACGTTATGACGTTTGATAGCACACATGGTATTCCTCCGGTATTAGGGAGTTGCATAATCTCATAGTCAAAGGAATATGTATATGCCATGAAGAAAGCAATAGCAATAAAACTTAACGATCATTATGCTAAGCTAACGGATGGGTCTTGTTCATCACATCATTCTCCCAATGATGTGATCCCATTCATCAAATGACAACGCATGTCTATGGTTAGGAAACTTAACCATCTTTGTTTAACGAGCTAGTCTAGTAGAGGCTTACTAGGGACACTGTGTTTTGTCTATGTATTCGCACATGTATCAAGTTTCAGGTTAATACAATTCTAGCGTGAATAATAAACATTTATCATGATATAAAGAAATATAAAATAACAACTTTATTATTGCCTCTAGGGCATATTTCCTTCAGTCTCCCACTTGCACCAGAGTCAATAATCTAGTTCACACCGCCATGTGATTTAACACCAATAGTTCACATCGCCATGTGACCAACACCCAAAAGGTTTACTAAAGTCAATAATCTAGTTCACACCGCTATGTGATTAACACCCAAAGAGTACTAAGATGTGATCATGTTTTGCTTGTGAGAGAAGTTTAGTCAATGGGTCTGCCACATTCAGATCCGTATGTATTTTGCAAATTTCTATGTCTACAATGCTCTACATGGAGCTACTCTAGCTAATTGCTCCCACTTTCAATATGTATCCAGATTGAGACTCTGAGTCGTCTGGATCAGTGTCAAAGCTTGCATCAACGTAACCCTTTACGACAAACTCTTTGTCACCTCCATAACCGAGAAACATTTCCTTAGTCCTTTTCAGGTACCTAAGGATAATTTTGACCACTGTCCAGTGGTCTACTCTTGGATCACTATTGTACCCCCTTGCAAAACTCATGGCAAGGTACACAATAGGTTTGGTATATAACATGTCATATTTTATAGAACCTATGGCTGAGGCATAGGGAATGACTTTCATTCTCTCTATCTTCTGTCGTGGTCAGGTTTTGAGTCTTACTCAACTTCATACCGTACAACTCAGGCAAGAACTTTTTCTTTGACTGATCCATTTTGAACTTCTTCAAAATCTTATCAAGGTATGTACTCATCGAAAGTCTTATCAAGTGTCTTGATCTATCTCTATAGATCTTGATGCCCAATATGTAAGCAGCTTCACCGAGGTCTTTCTTTGAAAAACTCCTTTCAAACACTCCTTTATGCTTTCCAGAAAATTCTACATCATTGTTGGGGAACGCAATTTCAAAAAAAATCCTACGATCACGCAAGATATATCTAGGTGATGCATAATAATGAGAGGGGAGAGTGAAGTCTACGTACCCTCATAGACCGAAAACGAAAGCATCATGACAACGCGGTTGATGTAGTCGTACGTCTTTATGATCTGACCGATCCTAGCACCGAAGATACGGCACCTCCGCGATCTGCACACATTCAGCTTGGTGACGTCCCACGAACTCTAGATCCAGCTGAGGTCGAGGGAGAGTTTCGTCAACACGATGGCATGGTGACAGTGATCATGAAGTTACCGGCGCAAGGCTTCGCCTAAGCACTATGACGATATGACCGAGGTGGAAATCTGTGGAGGGGGGCACCGCACATGGCTAAAAGATCAACTTGATCAACTTGTGTGTCTATGGGGTGCCCCCTCCCCCGTATATAAAGGAGTGGAGGAGGGGAGGGCCGGCCCTCTATGGCACGCCCAAGGGGGAGAGTCCTACTCCCAATAGGAGTATGTTTCCCCCCTTCCCTAGTTGGAGTAGGAGAAGGAGGAAGAGGGAGAGGGAGAGAAGGAAAGGGGGGCCGGCCCCCTTCCCAATTCGGATTGGGCTTGGGGGGGGGGGCCCACCTTGGCCGCCTCCTCCTCTCTTCGACCATGGCCCATTAACTCCCTGGGGGGTTCCGGTAACCTCCCGGTACTCTGAAAAAATGTCCGAACCACCCGGAACCTTTCCGGTGTCCAAACATAGCCTTCCAATATATCAATCTTTATGTCTCGACCATTTCGAGACTCCTCTTCATGACCGTGATCACATCCGGGACTCCAAACAATCTTCGGTACATCATATCACATAAACTCATAATACCAATCGTCATCGAACGTTAATCGTGTGGACCCTACGGGTTCGAGAACTATGTAGACATGACCGAGACACGTCTCCGGTCAATAACCAATAGCGGAACCTGGATGCTCATATTGGTTCCTACATATTCTACGAAGATCTTTAACAGTCAAACCGGATAACAACATACGTTGTTCCCTTTGTCATCGGTATGTTACTTGCCCGAGATTCGATCGTCGGTATCATCATACCTAGTTCAATCTCGTTACCGGCAAGTCTCTTTACTCGTTCTGTAATACTTCATCCTACAACTAACTCATTAGTTACAATGCTTGCAAGGGTTATAGTGATGAGTATTACCGAGAGGGCCCAGAGATACCTCTCCGAAACACGGAGTGACAAATCCTAATCTTGATTTATGCCAACCCAACAAACACCTTCAGAGACACCTGTAGAGCACCTTTATAATCACCCATTTATGTTGTGACGTTTGGTAGCACACAAAGTGTTCCTTCGGTATTCGGGAGTTGCATAATCTCATAGTCTGAGGAACTTGTATAAGTCATGAAGAAAGCAGTAACAAAGAAACTGTTACGATCACAATTCTAAGCTAACAGATGGGTCATGTCCATCACATCATTCTCCTAATGACGTGATCCCGTTCATCAAATGACAACACATGTCTATGGTTAGGAAACATAACCATCTTTGATTAACGAGCTAGTCAAGTAGAGGCATACTAGGGATTATATGTTTTGTCTATGTATTCACACATGTACTAAGTTTCCGGTTAATACAATTCTAGCATGAATAATAAACATTTATCATGAATTAAGGAAAAAAATAATAACTTTATTATTGCCTGTAGGGCATATTTCCTTCACTAGCGGGCTTCTTCAACCTACTGCTATAGGGGAGGCAGATGCAGTGGAGGCCATCCATGGCGCATCGGCCACGTGACAGCCATCCCCTGACCCCCGTGAGAGGTTAAGAGCGCCCCGCTCTCACCCCCCGTAAACCCTAGATCCCTAGAACCCACTTTCCCCCCTCTCCTTTCTGTTCTAGAAGGAGAGCCGAGTGCGCCCATCTCCACGCCGTCGTCGTCGACAAGGCCACCGCCTTCCCCGAGGTTTCGAGCCCGTCCTTGCCCCTCCTCACAGTGAGCCGTGCCCATCCCCCCTCCTTCACCCTCTGTCTCCTGCTGTAGGCCACCGTCTGATGTCTACTACACAACTTTATTCTTGTAGACTCGTATTGGGCTTCCAAGCACAGAGTTTTGTAGGACAGTAGAAAATTTCCCTCAAGTGAATGACCTAAGGTTTATCAATCCGTGGGAGGTGTAGGATGAAGATGGTCTCTCTCAAACAACCCTGCAACCAAATAACTAAGAGTCTCTTGTGTCCCCAACACACCCAATACAATGGTAACTTGTATAGGTGCACTAGTTCGATGAGGAGATGATGATAAAAGTGTAATATGGATGGTAGAAATATATTTTTATAATCTGAATAAATAAAAATAACAAGGTAGAGAAATGATAAAAGTGAGCACAAACAGTATTGCAATGCTTGAAAACAAGGCCTAAGGTCCGTACTTTCGCTAGTGCAATCTCTCAACAATGCTAATATAATTGGATCATAAAACCATCCCTCAACGTGTGATGAAGAATCACTCCAAAGTTCCTATCTAGCGGAGAACATAATAAGAAATTGTTTGTAGGGTATGAAACCACCTCAAAGCTATTATTTTTGATCGATCTATCCAAGAGTTCATACTAAAATAACACCAAAACAAATTCAGATTCATAATACTCAATCCAACACAAAGAACCTCAAAGAGTGCCCCAAGATTTCTACCGGAGAAACAAAAGACTTGAACGTGCATCAACCCCTATGCATAGATTACCCTAATGTCACCTCGGGAATCCGCGAG
This sequence comes from Triticum dicoccoides, assembly GCF_002162155.2. Taxonomy (NCBI): domain Eukaryota; kingdom Viridiplantae; phylum Streptophyta; class Magnoliopsida; order Poales; family Poaceae; genus Triticum; species Triticum dicoccoides. The sequence goes on from NC_041389.1 coordinate 12,468,509, forward strand.
TTTAGTGCCAAAACATATCTCAAGTGAATCAATATAATACCCCATTGTCACCATGGGTATTCATATGCAAGACATATATCAAGTACTCTCAAATCCACAAAAATATTCAATCCGATAAGAACGAAATCTCAAAGGGAAAACTCAATTCATCACAACAAGATAAAGAGGGAGAAACACCATATGATCCAACTATATTAACAAAGCTCGTGATACATCAAGATCATGCCATCTCAAGAACACGAGAGAGAAAGAGAGAGAGAGAGAGAAAGAGAGATTAAACACATAGCTATTGGTACAAACCCTCAGCCCCGAGGGTGGACTACTCCCTGCTCATCGTGGTGGTCGCCGGGATGATGAAGATGGCCACCCATGATGATTTCCCCCTCCGACGGAGTTCGGGAACAGGGTCTAGATTGGTTTTCGTGGATACATAGGCTTGCGGCGGTGGAACTTCCGATCTAGCGACTCCCCTAGGGTTTTTGGAATATTTGGGAATTTACAGGCCAAAGAGGCGGCGCGGGAGGCCACCGAGGTGGGCACAACCCACCTGGGCGCATATGGCCCTTCATGCATGCTCTGGTGGGTTGTGCTGCCCTTGGAGCCCCCCTCTGGTACTTCTTTGGCCCACCGGGTGTCTTCTGATCTAGAAAACTTCTCCAAAGAGTTTTGTTGCATTTGGACTCCGTTTGGTAGCGATTTTATGCAAAGTAAAAAAAACAAGCAAAAAAACAGCAACTGGCACTGGGCACTATGTCAATAGGTTAGTCCCAAAAAATGATCCTTTCCATGGTTATGAAACTGAAACTATTGTGGCACATCTTACCAAGTTGAATATATAGCCACCCTATTTGCTCATGATGAGAAGTTTCCCTATTATTATATTCTCAAATTATTTCCATTCTCATTAAAGGCTGATGCTAAGACTTGGTACAATACTCTTGCTCCTGGTTGTGTGCATAGTCCCCAGGATATGATTTATTACTTCTCTAAAAAATATTTTCCTGCTCATAAGAAACAAGCTGCCTTACAGGAAATATTTAACTTTGTGCAAAATGAAAAAAAGAGTCTCCCACAAGCTTGGGGGAGGCTTCTCCAATTGCTTAATGCTTTGCCTGATCATCCTCTTAAGTAAAATGAAATACTTGATATCTTCTATAATGGACTAACCGATGCTTCTAGGGACTTCCTAGATAGTTGTGCTGGTTGTGTTTTCAGGGAATGAACTATTGGACAAGCTGAGGAATTATTGAATAACATATTGAAAAATTCTGATGATTGGACTCTTCCTGAACCACCACCGAAACCCACTCCAAAGAAGAGGGGGTATTTTATATCTCAGTCCTGAAGATATGCAAGAGGCAAAGAAATCTATGAAGGAAAAAGGCATTAAAGTTGAGGATATAAAAAATTTACCTCTATTGAAGAAATACATAGGCTTGAAACATCACCACCACCCAAGGTGGTAGAGGTAAATTATTTATTGAAGTTTGATGAAGGTGATATCCCTTATAATAAGCATCCTAGTCAATGCCTTTATGAGTTTGACAACTACTTTAGAAAACAAGATCAATTCAATGCAAATGTTATGAAACAATTGAAATACAACTCTGATATGATTGCTCGCTTAAGTGACTTGTTATTTAGAATCTCAAATAATGTTAGAGGTATAGGAAAACATGCCTATATGGTTCAAATTTAGTTAGAATAAGTTGCTAAATCTCAAAGAGAATTGCTTGATGAAATGAACAATAATATTAATGATCATGCTATTAGAGTAATGACTGGAGGAGGTAGAATGACTCAGGAACCAGTTTATCCCGAGGGACACCCTAAAAGAATTGAACAAGACTCTCAAAGAGTTAACACTGATGCACCTAGTCCTTCTAAAAATAAAAAGAAGAAGAAAAATGATAGGACTTTGCATGCCTCTAGTGAACGTGAAGTAGAAAAACCTCCTGATAATGATAATGAAGTCTCTATCTCTGATGCTGAAACTCAATCTGGTAATGAACACTCACCTTCTGATGATGAAAAAGAAAATGATGAGGTTCATGAAGACACTCCAACAAATAATAAAGAACCAGATAATGATGTTGAAATAGAACCAGCTGTTGATCTTGATAACCCACAACCCAAGAATAAAAGATATGATAAAAGGGACTTTGTTGCTAGAAAACATGGTAAGGAAAGAGAACCATGGGTTCAAAAACCTATGCCCTTTCCACCTAAATCAACTAAGAAGAAGGATGATGAAGAATTTGAATGCTTTGCTGAAATGCTTAGGCAAGTCTTTTTGCGTACCCGCTTGACTGATATCTTGAAAATGCCTCCTTATGCAAAATACATGAAAGACTCATCACCAATAAGAGAAAAATGTCAGAAGCTGAAATATTCACCATGCTTGCTAATTATTCTTTTAAGGATGGAGTACCTAAAAAACTTGGAGATCCGGGAATACCAACTATACGTTGTTCCATCAAAAGAAACTATGTGAAAACTGCTTTATGTGATTTAGGAGCTGGTGTTAGTGTTATGCCTTTCTCTTTATATAAAAGACTTGATTTGAATAAACTCACACCTACCGAAATATCTTTGCAAATGGCTAACAAATCAACTTCCATGCCTATCGGTATCTGTGAGGATGTGTCCACTGTTGTTGCAAATTTTACTATCTTGACTGACTTTGTTATACTTGAGATGCCCGAGGATGACAACATATCGATTATCCTTGGTAGACCTTTCTTGAATATTGTATGGGCTGTTATTGATTGTAATAAAAGCAAGGTCACTTTTCATGCTAATGGTAATGAGCATATGAGGCACTTCCTGAGGAAACAATTCCAAGTGAATGGTATTAATGTTATCAAAAAATCTCTGACAATCACTATTGGAAGTTTTCAACTACCCCTACCTACAGCCAAAAATAAATATGAAATACTTATTGTTGGGTACATTCATATCCCCATTGAGGTAACTTAGTGTTTTACCAAAGTTCCTCGGTTTCATGCTAATCGGAAGTGGTTGTTAATAAGACTTGATCAACCTTATTAATGAATCATTTTTGAGAGGTATGAAGTTTATGAATTTAGTGAGCACTACCTTCAGTCCTTACCTTTTGTTTTCTATTTTTATTAGTTAAATAAAATAAAATGCCATGTTTTGTCTGTTTTTTGAATTTTCCATGCAATAAAAAAAGACCCCAAAATAAAAATCCTTAGAATGCTCTGAAAATTTAATATGATTTTTTCTGAATATTTATGACTTTTTGATGCAAATAACATCAGAGGGGGGTGCTCAAGGTGGGCACAACAGACCAGGGTGCGCCAGCACCCCCAGGCGCGTCCTGGTGGGTTGTGGTCCCCACATGGCCCCCACTTATCTCTTTAGCCCATGTCACCACCTACCTCTAGAAAAAATCACCATTTCTCTCTCTCTCTCTCTCTCTCATGTTCTTGCTCTCAAACCCACGGATTTCGATCTCTTTGCTCGAAGCTCCATTTCCAAAACTATTTTGGGGGATTGCTACTTGGTATGTGACTCCTTCATTGGTCCAATTAGTTTTTTCTTTAGTGGTTTATATTTTGAATAATTAGTTACTCTTGGTGCTGTTGTAGATGAGCTTGCATGTTGAATTCTTAGAGTTCTAAGTAGTTTGAATGCTTGATATGGCCTCTATGCATCCATATGAGTAGTTACTACCAATCTTGTGAAGTTTTGATGAGAAAATTTTTTGGACTAAAAATTTCAGAATTTTGTTCTTAGGAAAAAGATGAGTATCTTTAGGAAGTTAGCTTCCAAGAAGGACTCTAAGGGAGTTGCAAATCAATGCCACCTGAAGGGTACAAAGGAAACCCTCGATCCCAACCAACAGTGATGTCGGGTAAAGTATAACTAGTGCAACCTGACGAGCCCGAAGCTAACAATTACAAATGCAACAACCAGCAACACGTATTCGCCCAACAACACTCTTAGTTTCCAATCCACGCAACCACGCACAAAGTTGGAAGCACGAACAGGTCACTACTATTTCATCAAATCCCGATTGTGTGGGTGTGAAGTGGAAAAATCCCGTTCTGGCTAGCAGCGGGCATAGGACTGAAAATCCTCTTTCGCCGGGCCTTTTGGACTCGAAATCCAAACGGAGAGAGTGGTTCGAATCCAACTCTGAATGAACAATGAAAAAGGCATTGGGCAGGTGCAAGCTCGAGGAGCTAGGAAGGATGGAAGAAAGCTTGACCGTTTTTTCACTGAACTACTCGAACTTTTTGTACGAAAAAGCGGAAATAACTCAGTTCGAGAGAGGGTTGAGCTTCATCGGTTAGTGTGCACCAAAGGATGAGGTTTCTTTCCCATCCTACAAATTGAAACCGTTCTAGATTGATACTACGATATCATCAAATCATCCAACGGAGCATGGAAACCATTTCGGTGGCGTTAATGGCCTCCAGTAGTTATCTATGGAACCATACCACTATGGTCATCTATATGATTAGACCGTGCCGCTTCACTAGACTTTCCTGAACCATCCATTTGATCCCCACGGTCGTGACACCACTTTCTAAACAAAAGTTTCCAAAATCCAATGCGGAACCAAGTAGTAAGAGAAATTCATCATGGTAATTATTAGTCGAAAACCAAAGTGGAACGGAGAGAACGGAGAGTCAGTTATAATGAAAAAATTGTTGAGGAATCATGTTGAAAGAACAACATCCCGTGTCATAAATATCTTATATAGAGATTTTTCATGTATGGACCCGTTTGATTCAATTACGAAAGTACGTTGTACTGGACTTGCACCCCTAGTTACGCAGAAGTGCAAGCACATAAGTGGATGACCAGACCTTACCAACATACTCAAAAAAGTATTCTATACTAGGATCTGTGCTCTTGACAAGTAGTGTTTCCAGTCTAGCTATGTCAAATCGGGTGTGAAGTGTCCTTCTAGGTTCTGGCTGGTAGAGTAGAGGACTGAAAATCCTCTTTAGTTTCATGCATGGGACTCTAAATCCCAATTGCGCAAGCTTTATGGTTCGATTCCACAACAGAACGAACAATGAATGAATGTGGGCGGTCAACCAGGTAAGCATGTGCCCAGGAAAGAAAGGACTAGGGAGGGATTGAGAGAAACTTTCACAGTGGAAAATGAAAAAAAAGCATATCGTTCTTAGAAATTGTGGAATTTGACTCAGTTAGAGCTATGGTTTAGCATGAAGAGGGAAGTTTTGTAAAAGCAACATGAAGAATTGCTCAGATACCCGTGAGCATATATAACTTGGATCGTGTTATAAATGCTCTAGCTAAACCTATTGATGCGAGAGGCGAAATTGTAGCTCCCGAATCTCGCTTAATTGAATCTCCTGCTCCAAGTAGATTTTCCAGGCGTTCCATATACAAACCTCTTCAAACAGGGCTTATTGCTATCGATTCGATGATCTCTATAGGGTGCAATCAGCGAGAGTTCATTATTGGGGACAGGCAGACTGGCAAAACAGCAGTAGCCACAAATACAATTCTCAAGAAAAAAGGGCAAAAGCAATTTAACCATTCTGTGGGTAAATCAAAAGCGCCACTGGAATATTTTTCACTACCCCAATAATACATGGAAAAAGCGGTGGCGCCACTGTAGGGGCTGGTATGGGCGTCCGTTTCGGGTGGCTGGAAAGTGCGCACCTAGTTTGAGTCGTCCAAGTTGGCCCAGGCTAGTTTTGTTTGTCCGAGCGCACAAGCAGGCAATGTCAAAAGTGAAGAAAAATGTTTCAATTTGGATGGGCCAATAATGTAAGTGCAAGGCAAGCCCTATAGCAGGCTCGCAGCCCAAACGAGAGCCTCCTATAACGATCGACAACAGGAAAAATCCCCAATTCGTTCGCTCCAGCCTCCAGTCTGGTTCGCTCCAAACCTAACCACCTCTAGACAGACCGACAGAGATCTTCCTCGCACCCTCGTTGGACGCCGGTCACCGGGTTTCAAGTGAATGGAAGGACTAGAAGATGAAGATCCAACCCTGGGTGTAGCCTGCATGGGAGGCAGCAGCGACATCACGAGCATGTCATCGAGCTTGCACAAATGGACAATCGCAGCTTGCAAGAGCAGCATGCGCAACGAGCATGTACATCACATCCCTGATTATATCTAATTCAACTGTTCGATTTCTAGCCAATAGTTAAACCTGATGGTGTTGTAAAACTGCTTGTATGTAGGGAATCTATAAAAAATGAAACCAATTTCTGCTTATTTTGTAACTCCCCCAATCAATACTGAACTGACTGAACCTGATGTGTCTAATCAAGTTTCCGGTGCAAACATACAAGCTCATGTTGTTCTTGAGCCTGAAGTGTCTAATGAACAAACTGCTAATGAAGGATTTGATGCAAACAGTTTACATGCTCCTGGTGATGAAGATATAGTGTCTAATGAGGGATGTAATGCAAGCATTTTGCAAGCTCCCATTGAAGGATTTAGTGTCTAATGATGATATGCTATGTTTAGAGAGAGAGAGAGAGAGAGAGAGAGAGAGAGAGAGAATTGCAGGAATTGATGACAAGCAAATTATAGTACATTTTCATGGCTTGAGGAAACGATGAGGCCATCTACCACAACGTCCCCGTATCATGACAACCTAGCATACATACTTTTCTTATCTGTTGTTTCAAACTATTGGCATACTTGCGCAAGATAGATATATTGATATGCAGTTTGCGCACTGGTTGTAGGTGCAATTAGACTTGGATATTTTTGGCTAGGGAATGAATAATTCAAGCTGGTATAGTTCATGTTAGTAGTGCTTGTCCACCATGTTGTATTTTGTGTTTATTGGTGCTTACGTCATCTAATTGTTTATAATCTAGAACTACTTTGGATCATTAGCTGGTTTTCAAAGTGCATGTGCTTCACATTTCTCAAGTTATGTTGATTTACGGAGTGCAAGTGCTTCATATTTTTTAAGTTAAATTTTCGCCCCTGGTAACTTGAATTCGTGTATCTGCCACTACACACAAATCATACATGCAAGCCAGTAGGAATTAAATGAATGCATAGACTTATGCTAGCTTGTTGTACAGGCTCACTGCAGTTGTGCTTGCGCTTGGGATGTTCCATGTACAAGTCCATGTTACCACTTGCTTGGATGTGCAGGCCCTGTGCTCCTTCCACCCCCTCTGCAATTTTTGGCACAGCGAATGGTTGATCAAATGAGAGGAATCGCCTTCCTGTTATAGCGAAGGACATGTACTTACAAGGTTATACCGGCGTGCAGGATGTGTACCAGATCCCATAGCATCGGCATGCTTCGCTAAAAAATGTTTTGCTTGTTTCAGATGATATCTCCAGAAGAAATAAGAATTGAAGTCAGAGTTGCATAGGCGTGTAAGCTAAGAGGGCAGTAAAAGGATATCCAAGCATCGTCGAAACAGTGCACATGGAGTGATATGTGGATACCTAGTTCAGGACAACGTTTGGGCATGCTCGCCTAGAGTGCGGGTCACTTCAGAGCCGTTGAGGGTGATGCGCTGGCGTTGGCTAGCCGCGTACGGATGTGATACGTCTCTAACATATCTACTTTTCCTAACGCTTTTCCTCTTGTTTTGGACTCTAATTTGCATGATTTGAATGAAACTAACCCCAGATTGACGCTGTTTTTAGCAGAACTACCATGGTGTTGTTTTTTGTGCAGAAATAAAAGTTCTCGGAATGGAACGAAACTTTGCGAGGATTTTTATATCAAATAAGAGAATTTCTGGAGCCAGGGGGGACCTGAGAGGGGCACCTGGGTGGGCACAACCCACCAGGGCGCGCCAGGTGGGTGCTACCCACCTGGTGGCCCGCTAACCCTCAAACCGACGCTATAAAATCCCATATTTTCAGAAAAAAATCAAGGCAAAAGAATTATCGCGTTTCACGAGACGTAGCCACCGCCGTCTCTTGTTTTTCATTGGGAGGCCAGATCTGGAGTCCGTTTGGGGCTCCAGAGAGGGGGATCTTCGATCTTTGTCATCACCAACACATCTCCATCGCCAATTCCATGATGCTCCCCACCGGGAGTGAGTAATTGCTTCGTAGGCTCACTGGTCGGTGAGGAGTTGGATGAGATTCATCATGTAATCGAGTTAGTTTTGTTAGGGCTTGATCCCTAGTATCCACTATGTTCTGAGATTGATATTGCTCTGACTTTGCCATGCTTAATGCTTGTCACTTTGGGCCCGGGTGCCATGATTTCAGATCTGAACCGTTTATTTATCACCATTATATCCATGTTCTAGATCCAATCTTGCAAGTTATAGTCACCTACTACGTGTTATATGATCCGGCAACCCCGGAGTGACAATAGTCGGGACCACTCCCAGTGATGACCGTAGTTTGAGGAGTTCATGTATTCACCGTGTGCTAATGCTTTGTTCCGGTTCTCTATTAAAAGGAGGCCTTAATATCCCTTAGTTTCTAATAGGACCCCGCTGCCACGGGAGGGTATGACAAAAGATGTCATGCAACACTACAAAAAAAAGACACATCTGTGACATTTTGTGCCGAACGATTTTTTTCTGTCATGCTTATGAAACTTCTATGACGATAATTGTGACAAAACCCGGTATCATCATAGATGTGGTGGGCTCCTACTGCTATGACAAAAAATCATGACAGAAAATGGGCTTTTTGTCCTGGGCGGGCTGGAGACGCAGTCGCATGACATTCTTTGGGCCGTCCATGTCGGAAAAAACCGTGGTAGAAGCGAGGGCGAGGAAAATTTCGAGGAGTTCCCGGTTATGGTGGGTGGTCGGGGGCCGAGCGATGCGCGTTTCTCTCATACACATACGCGCGTGGGTGTGAGCCGTTGGGCTTTAACTGAACCCGAGCGAGGCATTCACCTAACTGAACCCAGGCGATTGCACTACAGGCTATGCATTACTGAACCCGAGCGATCGATCGATGGCTGTTAACTGAACCTAATCGAGCGATTCCTTCGCTACTACTGCTAACTAAAGCCGATCGATGCCGCCTCTGGATGAACAATGAGCGTTGTTGGGGGGGGGATGAACAGTTCCTGGTGGGGGTTGGATGAACAGGACCCCGTGGTAGTAGAGGCCGTTGCCGCTGGATGAACAGGACCCCGATCGAGCCGGTTGGGGGTGGATGAACAGGACCCCGTGGAGGGCTGGTTGAACAGTAGCCGGTGGAGGGCTGGATGAACAGTAGCCCGTGGAGGGGTGGTTGAAGAGGACCCCGTGGAGAGGTTTGGTTGAATAGTAGCCGGTGGAGGAGCGTGCGGTGGAGGCTGGATGAACAGGAGCCCGTGGATGAACAGTCGTAGGTGGAGGTTGGAGGAGGTCGACGGTGGATGAATAGTAGCCCGTGAAGGCTGGAGGAGGTCGATGGTGGAGATGATCAATATCCCGTGGAGTCCCATTTTGTGGTACGCCACACCCGTCCCGATGAACAGGACCCCTGTTTCGGCCGTAGCGCTCCAACACAAGTCCGTTTCCTCCATTTTGCGGCACGCCACACCCCTCCCGATCAACAGGACCCGTTTCGACCGTAGGAGGTCCAAGAGAAGTCCATTTCCTCCGTTTTGCAGTACACCAGACCCCTCCTGATGAACAGGATCCCATTTCGACCGTGGTCGGTCGAACACAAGGCCGTTTCCTCCATTCCGCAGTATGCCAGGCCTCGTTTCCATCGGCTATTCCTCCAAGCCGGTTGGCTCTCGATGAGCACGACGCCGCATTCCGTTCCGACCCAGCTGGTTGGCTCCCCATGAACACGACGACGATGCAGTTTCTCCGTTTCGACCCAGCCATGTGCACGAGCCCTGGCCGTACGTATGTGCGAGTAGGCATCCGAGACCCCGTCCGTATGTACGTACGTGACCGTATTTTTTGGCGTGTGGCTGTATGTACGTGTACACAGTTTAGGTGGGACAACCTGAACTGCTACGTGGGGGGCTCTACTATGACATGTGCCGCTACTTACTCGGCCACGGTTCATCGTTGCAAAGCGACCGGTCGACTAGTATGTACGTACATGTTCGCGACCAGAATGACAACTCTACGTACGATTCGACCAGGTGGGTCCCAACTGTCAGGCACTTCCTTGTGTGCGAAGATGTAGCTGGTGGGTCCCAGCAGTCAGGGGGCGAATCGTTTTTTTTCCCGTAATATGGACGCACTTCCTTGCGTGCGTAGATGTAGCTGGTGGGTCCGAGCAGTCAGGGGGAAAATGTTTTTTTCGCGAAATACGGTGGCCCGTTCGGTGGGTGATACGTCCATTTTGCATCATGCTTTTATGTCAATATTTATTGCATTATGGGCTGTTATTTCACGTTATGTCACAATACTTATGGCTATTCTCTCTTATTTTACAAGGTTTACATGAAGAGGGAGAATGCCGGCAGCTGGAATTCTGGGCTGGAAAAGGAGCAAATATTGAAGGATTATTCTGCGCAACTCCAAAAGTCCTGAAACTCTACGGAATACCTTAGAATAAATAAAGAAAAATCGTCGCCAAAGATGAAGGCCAGGGGGCCCACACCCTGCTCACGAGGGTGGGGGGGGGGCGCCCCCCTACCTCATGGGCCCCCTGGTGGCTCTCCGACACCCATCTTCTCCTATATGAAGTCTTTCGATGAGAAAAAAATAACAGAGAACCTTTCGGGACGAGACTCCGCCGCCACGAGGCGGAACCTTGGCGGAACCAATCTAGGGCTCTGGCGGAACTTTTCTGCCGGGGACACTTCCCTTCGGGAGGGGGAAATCATCACCATCGTCATCACCAACACTCCTCTCATCGGGAGAGGGCAATCTCCATCAACATCTTCACCAGCACCATCTCATCTCCAAACCCTAGTTCATCTCTTGTATTCAATTCTTGTCTCCAAGTCCGGGATTGGTGCTAGTAGGTTGCTAGTAGTGTTTATTACTCTTTGTAGTTGATGCTAGTTGGTTTATTTGGTGGAAGACCATAAGTTCATATCCTTTATGCATATTATTACCCCTCTGATTATGAACATGAATATGCTTTGTGAGTAATTACGTTTGTTCCTGAGGACAAGGGAGAAGTCGTGCTATTAGTAGTCATGTGAATTTGGTATTCGTTTGATATTTTGATAAGATGTATGTTGTCTAACCTCTAGTGGTGTTATGTGAACATCGACTACATAACACTTCACCATTATTTGGGCCTAGAGGAAGGCATTGGGAAGTAATAAGTAGATGATGGGTTGCTAGAGTGATAGAAGCTTAAACCCTAGTTTATGCGTTGCTTCGTAAGGGGCTGATTTGGATCCACATGTTTCATGCTATGGTTATGTTTACCTTAATACTTTTGTTGTAGTTGCGGATGCTTGCAATAGAGGTTAATCATAAGTGGGATGCTTGTACAAGGTAGGGCAGTACCCAAGCACTGGTCCACCCACATATCAAATTATCAAAGTACCGAACGTGAATCATATGAGCGTGATGAAAACTAGCTTGACGATATTCCCATGTGTCCTCGGGAGCGCTTTTCCTATCATAAGAGTTTTTCCAGGCTTGTCCTTTGCTACAAAAAGGATTGGGCCACCTTGCTACACCTTATTTACTTTTGTTACTTGTTGCTTGTTACCATTTATCTTATCATAAAACTATCTGTTACCATTTATTTCAGTACTTGCAGAGAATACCTTGCTGAAAACCGCTTATCATTTCCTTCTGCTCCTCGTTGGGTTTGACACTCTTACTTATCGAAAGGACTACGATAGATCCCCTATACTTGTGGGTCATCAAGACTCTTTTCTGGCGCCGTTGCCGGGGAGTGAAGTGCCTTTGGTAGGTGGAATTTGGTAAGGAAAAATTTATTTAGTGTGCTGAAATTTTCTATCACTTATTACTATGGAAAGTAATTATTTGAGGGGCCTGTTCGGGGTATCTTCACCCCATCCGGTTGAGCCAAGAGTTGCTCCTCAACCCACTGAACCTACTGAATCTATTGAAAATGAAACTCCTTTTGTAATTCCTTCGGGTATGATGGAAAAACTGCTAGCTAACACTTTCGCAGGAGATGGAACAAAGCATCCTGACGAACATCTACGCTTTGTGAATGATATTTGTGGACTATTTAAGCTTGCAGGTATACCCGATGATGTTGTTAAGAAGAAGGCTTTCCCTTTATCTTTGGAGGGAGACACATTGACATGGTATAGGCTATGTGATGATACGAGATCATGGAACTATAAAAGAGTGAAATTGGAATTTCATCAGAAGTATTACCCTATGCATCTTGTTCATCGTGATCGCAATTATATATATAATTTTTGGCCTCGCGAAGGAGAAAGCATCGCTCAAGATTGGGGGAGGCTTAAATCAATGTTATATTCATGCCCCAATCATGAGCTCTCAAAATTGACAATTCTCCAGAATTTTTATGCTCGGCTTTCTGATAACAATCGCACCATGCTTGATACTTATTGCGCTGGCTCTTTTATGATGAAGTCTATTGAATTTGGATGGAATTTATTGGATAGAATTAAGCGCAACTCTGAAGATTGGGACCTCGACGAAGGTAAGGAGTCAGGTATGACACCTAAGTTTGATTGTGTTAAATCTTTTATGGATACCGATATTTTCCGTAACTTTAGCACTAAATATGGACTTGACTCTGAGATAATAGCTTCTTTCTGTGAATCTTTTGCTACTTATGTTGATCTCCCCAAGGAGAAGTGGTTTAAATATCATCCTCCCATAGAAGTAAAAGTAGCTTCACCTATTAAAGTTGAAGAAAAGATTGTCACTTACAATGATCCTATTGTTCCTACTTCTTATGTTGAGAAACCCCCTTTCCCTGTTAGAATGAAGGATCATGCTAAAGCTTCAACTGTTGTTCGTAAAAGCAATACTAGGACTTATACACCCCCTGAGCAAGTCAAAGTAGAACCCAATATTGCTATTGTTAAAGATCTCTTGTCGGATAAAATTGATGGGCATGTTATTCAATTCACTGGTGAAACTGCTAGAATTGCTAAACCCTGTGATAGAGATAAACATAGACCTGTGGTAGGCGTGCCTGTTATTTCTGTTAAAATAGGAGATCATTGTTATCATGGCTTATGTGATATGGGTGCTAGTGCTAGTGTTATACCTTATGAATTATATAAAGAAATTAAGCATGAAATTGCACCTGCTGAGTTAGAAGAAATTGATGTCACAATTAAACTCGTCAATAGAGATATTATTTCACCAGTGGGAATTGTTAGCAATGTTGAAGTCTTGTGTGGGAAAACTAAATATCCTGCTGATTTTCTTGTTCTCAGTTCCCCGCAAGATAGCTTTTGTCCCATTATATTTGGTAGACCCTTCTTGAGTACTGTTAATGCTAAGATGGACTGCGAAAAGAATGTTGTTACTATTGGCTTGGATAATATGGTTCATGAGTTTAATTTCTTTAAATTTAGTAAACAACATCGTGAGAAAGAATTGCCTAGTAAGGATGAAATTATTGGTCTTGCCTCTATTGCTGTACCTCCTAGTGATCCTTTAGAACAATATTTGCTAGATCATGAAAATGATATGTTTATGAATGAAAGAAGGGAAATAGATGAAGTATTCTTTAAACAGGAACCTATTCTGCAACACAATTTGCCTGTTGAAATCCTAGGCGATCCCCCTCCACCCAAGGGTGATCCCGTTTTTGAGCTTAAACCGTTGCCTGATAATCTTAAATATGCTTATCTTGATGAAAAGAAAATATATCCTATCATTATTAGCGCTAACCTTTCAGAGCATGAAGAGGAAAGATTATTGAAAACTCTGAAGAAGGACCGTGCTGCTATTGGATATACTCTGGATGATCTTAAGGGCATTAGTCCCACTCTATGTCAACATAAAATAAATTTGGAAGCTGATGCCAAACTAGTTTGTGATCCTCAACGACGTTTGAATCCTAAAATGAAAGAAGTGGTAAGAAAAGAAATACTCAAGCTTCTGGAGGCAGGTATAATTTATCCCGTTGCTGATAGGTGAGTGGGTAAGTCCTGTTCATTGTGTCCCTAAGAAGGGAGGTATTATAGTTGTCCCTAATGATAAAGATGAATTGATCCCTCAAAGAATTATCACAGGTTATAGGATGGTAATTGATTTCCGTAAATTAAATAAAGCTACTAAGAAAGATCATTACCCCTTACCTTTATTGATCAAATGCTAGAGAGGCTATGCAAACATACACATTATTGCTTTCTAGATGGTTATTCTGGTTTCTCTCAAATACCTGTGTCAGCTAAAGATCAATCGAAGACTACTTTTACATGCCCTTTTGGTACTTTTGCTTATAGACGTATGCCTTTTGGTTTATGTAATGCACCTGCTACCTTTCAAAGATGCATGATGGCTATATTCTCTGACTTTTGCAAAAAGATTTGTGAGGTTTTCATGGATGACTTTTCCGTCTATGGTTCCTCTTTTGATGATTGCTTAAGCAATCTTGATCGAGTTTTGCAGAGATGTGAAGAAACTAATCTTGTCTTGAATTGGGAAAATTGCCACTTTATGGTTAATGAAGGTATTGTCTTGGGACACAAGGTCTCTGAAAGAGGTATTGAAGTTGATAAAGCCAAGGTTGATGCTATTGAAAAGATGCCATGTCCAAAGGACATCAAAGGTATAAGAAGTTTCCTTGGTCACGCTGGATTTTATAGGAGGTTCATTAAGGACTTCTCAAAAATCTCTCGGCCTCTGACTAATTTATTACAAAAAGATGTACCGTTTGTCTTTGATAATGATTGTGTAGAAGCATTTGAAATACTTAAGAAAGCACTAGTCTCTTCACCTGTTGTTCATCCACCTGATTGGAATTTACCCTTTGAAATTATGTTGATGCTAGTGATTATGCTGTAGGTGCTGTTCTAGGGCAGAGAGTTGATAAGAAATTAAATGTTATCCATTATGCTAGTAAGACTCTAGATAGTGCTCAAAGAAATTATGCTACTACCGAAAAGGAATTTTTAGCACTGGTGTTTGCTTGTGATAAGTTTAGACCTTATATTGTTGATTCCAAAGTTACTATTCACACTAATCATGCTGCTATTAAATACCTTATGGAAAAGAAGGATGCAAAACCTAGATTTATTAGATGGGTTCTCCTGCTTCAAGAATTTGATTTACATATTGTTGATAGAAAGGGAGCTGAGAACCCCGTTGTAGACAACTTGTCTAGGCTAGAGAATGTTCTTGATGACCCACTACCTATTGATGATAGCTTTCCTGATGAGCAATTAAATGTCATAAGTACTTCTCGTAGCACTCCATGGTATGCTGATTATGCTAATTATATTGTTGCTAAATTTATACCACCTAGCTTCACATACCAACAAAAGAAAAAGTTTTTCTATGACTTGCGACATTACTTTTGGGATGACCCACATCTTTATAAAGGAGTAGATGGTGTTATTAGACGTTGTGTACCTGAGCATGAATAGGAATAAATCCTATGCAAGTGTCACTCCGAAGCTTATGGAGGACATGGCGCTGGAGATAGAACTGCACATAAGGTATTGCAATCCGGTTTTTATTGGCCTACTCTCTTCAAGGATGCCCGTAAGTTTGTTTTGTCTTGTGATGAATGTCAAAGAATTGGTAATATCAGTAGACGTCAAGAAATGCCTATGAATTATTCGCTTGTTATTGAGCCATTTGATGTTTGGGGCCTTGATTATATGGGACCTTTTCCTGCCTCTAATGGTTACACTCATATTATAGTTGCCGTTGATTACGTTACTAAGTGGGTAGAAGCTATTCCAACTAGTAGTGCTGATCATAACACTTCTATTAAAATGCTTAAGGAAGTTATTTTTTTGAGGTTTGGAGTCCCTAGATACTTAATGACTGATGGTGGTTCACACTTCATTCATGGTGCTTTCCATAAGATGCTTGCTAAATACGACGTTAATCATAGGATTGCATCTCCTTATCATCCTCAGTCTAGTGGTCAAGTAGAATTGAGCAATAGGGAGCTCAAATTAATTTTGCAAAAGACTGTTAATAGGTCTAGAAAGAATTGGTCCAAGAAACTTGATGATGCATTATGGGCCTATAGAACTGCATATAAAAACCCTATGGGCATGTCTCCGTACAAAATGGTCTATGGAAAAGCTTGTCACTTACCTCTCGAACTAGAACATAAGGCATATTGGGCTATTAAAGAGCTCAACTATGATTTCAAACTTGCCGGTGAGAAGAGGTTATTTGATATTAGCTCACTTGATGAATGGAGAGCCCAAGCTTATGAAAATGCCAAGCTGTTTAAAGAAAAAGTTAAAAGATGGCATGACAAAAGGATACAAAAGCGTGAGTTTAATGTAGGTGATTATCTATTGCTATACAACTCTCGTTTAAGATTTTTTGCAGGAAAACTTCTCTCTAAATGGGAAGGTCCCTACATTATCGAAGAGGTCCATCGTTCCGGTGCCATAAAAATCAACAACTTCGCAGGCACAAATCCGAAGGTGGTAAATGGTCAAAGGATCAAACACTATATCTCAGCCTCTTAGGTAATCCTATAAATGTTGAAACTAATATTATTGAAACCGTGACCCCGGAGGAGTACATAAAGGACACTTTCCAGAACGTTCCAGACTCCGAAAAGGAATAGGTATGTGGTACGGTAAGTAAACCGACTCCAAAACAATTTTTAAGGCAATATTTCTCCGTTTTGGAATATTTAGAAAAATAGAAAAATAAGTAGCAGTCCGGGGAGGACACGAGGCCTCCATGAGGGTGGAGGGCGCGCCCTACCCCCCTGGGCGCGCCCCCTACCTCGTGAGCACCTCGTGTGCCCTCCAGACTCTGTTTCCTTGCATGATACGTATTTTGGTCGGTAAAAATTCATTATATATATTCCCGAAGGTTTTGACCACCATATCACGCAAATATTCTCTGTTCTTGTTTCGAGCTGTTTTTCTGACAGGTCTAGATCATCATGACGACCCCAAGTGCTTCGAAGGACAAGTTCTTCGAGAAGGTGATTAACCCTTACCTCGCGGAGGTGCTGCAGCACCCTCAAACCATTGAGATGCGTGATGGGTTGCTGCACATCCGCGATGTTGAGGGACCAAAGGGAACCGGAAGTGTGGAGTCGAGGCTTGAGGCAATGGAGCAACAAGTTTTCAAGTGTCAGGGGATGGTGGAGCGTGGAATCAACGCTAGCCACAAGATGCTCGCGGAGTTCACCAACAACTACGAGCCGGATGCCAAGAGCACCGAGGAGGCTATCTTCAAGCTACAAGAGAAGATCGAGCACCTCCAAGCCCAAATTTATGACCTGCAAAATCAAAACTGTGAGTATGAATATAGATTCAAAAGGATGAGTTTGGCTGCAGATTTGAGGATTCCGGAGACTCGATCATCCTTCTATGATGGAGAGCCTATGCCATGGAAGTTGTACGACAAGCCCGCATCATCGACAATACCTCCACCTACAACCAAGAAGGAGAAATAATCACATGGGTATGGGCACTCCCCTTGGCAACTGCCAAGCTTGGGGGAGGTTCCCTGGTATCGTATCACCATCACAACTCCTATCTTTACAGTTTTTCTTAGTTCGATCCTATTAGTAGTATCTTGATTTAGTAGAATAAAGTCGTGGCATGATCTAGTTTTGAGTTTTTCTTTATGATCTTTTCTTGTAATCGAGTCCGTGAGCTTTATAATAAAGATTAGTGTTGAGTCAAGGGCTTGATTGTTTTGCCATGATCTTGGGTGATTAGAAGAAAAAGAATAAAAAGAATCAAGAGTTCATATTGATCTTATTGAAAGTAATGACTTCACATAGAAAGAGTATGATGATTTAAAGTTGTTGGGAGTTGGCAAATATAGCTTTGGTCATCGTCGCAATTAATAGGAAGTAATAAGGAAAGAGAGGTTTCACATATAGATATATTATCATTGACATCTTTTATGGTTGGGAGCACTCATTAAAATATGACATGCTAAAGAGTTGAGGTTGGACAAGGAAGACAACATAATGTGTTATGTTTTCTTACATTCGAGATAAAGTATGTTGTCATGGATCCTCTACCGTGTTGAGCTTTCCTTTCCCCCTCATGCTAGCCAAATTCTTAGCACCAAGTAGAAATACTACTTGTGCTTCCAAACACCCTTAAACCAGTTTTGCCATGAGAGTCCACCATACCTACCTATGGATTGAGTAAGATCCTTCAAGTAAGTTGTCATCAGTGCAAGCAATAAAAATTGCTCTCTAAATATGCATAACTTATTAATGTAGAGAAATAAGCTTTGTACGAACTTGTTGTGGACGCAATAAAAGCGACGAAATGCATAATAAAGGTTCACATACAAGGGGCAATATAAAGTGACGTTCTTTTGCATTAAGATTTTGTGCATCAACCCTAAACGCGCATGACAACCTCTGCTTCCCTCTACGAAGGGCCTATCTTTTATTATTATCCTCTACCTTACAAGAGTCTCGGTGATTGTCGGTGTCAAAACCGGCGGATCTCGGGTAGGGGGTCCCGAACTGTGTGTCTAGGCGGATGGTAACAGGAGACGAGGGACACGATGTTTTACCCAGGTTCGGGCCCTCTTGATGGAGGTAAAACCCTACGTCCTGCTTGATTAATATTGATGATGTGTGTTACAAGAGTAGATCTACCACGAGATCAAGGAGGCTAAACCCTAGAAGCTAGCCTATGGTATGATTGTTGTTCGTCCTACGGACTAAAGCCATCCGGTTTATATAGACACCGGAGAGGGCTAGGGTTACACAGAGTCGGTTACAATGGTAGGAGATCTACATATCCGTATCGCCAAGCTTGCCTTCCACGCCAAGGAAAGTCCCATCCGGACACGGGATGAAGTCTTCAATCTTGTATCTTCATAGTCTTGGAGTCCGGCCGATGATGATAGTTCGGCTATCCGGACACCCCCTAGTCCGGAACTCCCTCAGTAGCCCCTGAACCAGGCTTCAATGACGACGAGTCCGGCGCGCATGTTGTCTTCGGCATTGCAAGGCGGGTTCTCCCTCCGAATAATTTATAGAAGATTGTGAACACCAGGATAGTGTCCGGCTCTGCAAAATAATTTCCACATACCACCGTAGAGAGAATAATATTTACACAAGTTCAATCTGCTGACGTATATCGTGGCATGACATCACACCACTACCAAGACTTTACTCGAATTATTTTTATTATACCACCTCAGCACGTTTAGCGAAGCGGTTTCCTTGGCATGTCTTGTCGAAGCAGAGATCATGTTCCCCTTATTCCGGGATTCCCATCAATACGGACGTGGGTAACCCAACCGCGCCATTGATTGCGGCGCTTGGGGGATAAGCGAGTTTTATCAGGTCGGTGGGGACGCATGTTTCCGTCCACCCATATAAGGGGATAAAGATCCAACCCTTTTACCTGCACCTTCTTCCTCCTTGGCTTATCCATCTCTGCAAATCCGAGCTCCAGCGCCCAAGCCCGCACACCTCGCCTCAACCTTCTCCAACTATGTCCGGAGCAGGAGGCAAGTGGATGGCCTCCTCCATCACGGAGGGGCAGATCCAGAAGCTGCGCAACGCCGGATACTTGTCTAGCGACATCGCGCACCGGCTCCCCATCGAGGGAGAGCTCATCCCCACCCCCAAGCCCCACGAGAGGGTAGTATTTCTTCCCCATTTCCTCCGCGGACTGGGCTTCCCGCTCCATCCCTTTGTCCGGGGGCTCATGTTCTACTACGGCCTGGATTTCCATGATCTGGCCCCGAATTTCATCCTCAACATCTTGGCGTTTATCGTCGTGTGTGAGGCCTTCCTCTGCATCCAGCCCCACTTCGGCTTGTGTCTCAAGACCTTCAGTGTCAAGCCGAAGGTTGTGAAGGGCAGCCAAGCGGAGTGCGGAGGCGCCATGGTGGGCAGGATGTCCCACGTTACGTGGCTGGAGGGCACTTTTGTGGAAACCATCAAGGGGTGGCAATCGGGGTGGTTCTACATCACCGAGCCGCGTGACCCCGAATGGGCAGCGGCCCCCGAATTCAGATCTGGCATCCCCACACGGCTCACCTCCTGGAAAGAGAGCGGCCGGACTTGGGGTGATTCGGAGGAGCTGACCGGACTCCAAGCCTGCGTCCAAAAGCTGGTGGACAAGAAGCTCAAGCTTGTCAACGTAGTCCAGGTCATGCTCATCCGCCAGATTCTCCCGTGCCAACGACAGGGCTTCAACATGTGGGAGTTCGATCCGGCGCAGCACCAGACTTTGAATGGGCTCTTCAACACTACGTACGAAGAGGTCTGGAAGGTGATGTTCAAAGGCGCCGAGGCTCCCGCATCCGCTACCGAAGATCGCGGATTCAGCATGGAGCGTCCAGCTGATGAGGTAAGTTATTTCGTCCTTTAAGGGACGCTTGTTTTCCATAGTTTGACTCTATGCGGGATCTAAACTCCCTTTCCTTTGACAGGACTGGCTGAAGAAGGCCGCACAGGCTATTTGTCCGGCCCCATTGCCAGAGGACCCAGTGGACGCCCGCCTAACGGGGCTGCTGGCTCCGGCACCCCACGTGGTGCCGGAGAAGAAGGCCAAGAAGAAGGCCACGGGGACTCGGAAGAGTTCCCGTTTTCAGGTGCTATCGGATGATGAATCCGAGGCTGACTCCTCCCACCAAGGCGAGGAGGAGAAGAAGAAGGCCTCTCCCCCAGCGGGGGGAGGGAAGAAAAGGAAGGCCTCCCCAACAAGGGAGGCCGAAGGGTCCAAGAAGGGAAAAACTCTTCCCCCGGACTGCTCTGCCAACGGCAGTGACGACGATGAGGACTGGCCTCCAAGGGCCAAGCCCCTAGCGAGATCGTAAGTATCCGGACTCCCGAATAACTTCAAGGTTTTTATTTTTCGTCACATAATGTCTTTCTAATGCCGCATACAACCCTGCAGTCCGCCTAAGGATGATCTTCCCACTTCGTCGAGCGGGTCCTTAGGGGCGTCGGATATGGATTCTCTTCTGACTGCCTCCACCCCCCGTGACGCGGACGATGCCGAGGTGGGATCCCAGGAAGGGACCCACCAGGAGGAGAGGGCCCCAGAGGTGTCGCAGGACAACCTCCCGGACTTTGCACCGGACTCGGCTCCGGAACCCACAGTGGCTCCAGAGTCTGGCAGGCGACCCCTTTGCAAGAAGGGCAAGACCGTGACGTCGGCTGCCTCCGTCCAACTGGAGGTGCCGGATAATTTCCTGGAGGCGCTCATCGGTGCCTCCATCGAAGAGGAACACCGCACTGTTATGAGTGCGGTGATTCAGAAGGTGCAGCTCGCCAAGAGCGGGCTGACCGAAGCCTGCAGCAGCCTTCTAACAGGCTTTGAGGTAAGAATTTCAATATGTATAAAATGGTACCACATAGACAGTAGCCCCTGATGCTCGGTTTGGTGTTCGGAAAGAAAAGCCGGACTGAGGATCTTAAAAAATATATACGCAGGAGTCATAAAAAATATGTCAATATGGGATTGCAGGCTGCGCTGCTGACCTCTGCCGCACTGACTGCGGAGGTCAATACTTTGAAGGAAAACCTCGAGCGGTCCGAGAACGAGCTCAGCCGTGCCAAGAAGCAGCTCGAGGACAAGGAAGGTGAGTAACACCTTATTAAAATTGCACCTTACAGAAAAGGATTTAGGTTGCAGAAAGAATGACAAGGATAACATGGGTATTGCAGGGGCCACTAACGAGGTGGCGACCCTGAAAGAGGCGGTGGCCGCGGCCGAACGCAATGCGGCTGCGGAGCGCACCGAGCGAGAGAAGCAGGAGGCGCGGGTGGCGGAGGTACAACAAGAGCTCCAGGATCTCGTGCAGAAACATGAGAGCCTGGAGCGTGACTCGAAGACTCGAGAGTCTGAGCTTGCAACGGCTCTTGAGAGTGCCAAAGCCGCTAAGGCCGAAGTCTACAAGGCCCTCCAGGAGATCGAGGCGGTAAACAAAATAGCAGCGGGTAAGGCATTTTTCATGCAAAGTAAGCATGTGAGTGTTAATTACCTGTCGCTTACCCGAATTCAGAGCTCTCCAGGAGCGTTTGTAGATCTTCCTCGCAGCGTGTCCGATGCTGCCGCATTCTACCGGGACGAGGAGGGGAGCTCGACGGAGAAGGTCTTCTGGTCTCAGTATGCTGAGGCCGGACATCCGGTGCCCCTTAGCGACCAGCTGAAGCAGCTAGTCGAGCTCCACAAGGCGGCCGAACAGGCCATGAAGGGCCTCATAGTTCGGCTGTGGCCTAAGGAGGCCATGCCTGGGAGCTACTTCGGCCTGGTGCGGCAGCTGGTGGATGCGTGCTCGTGGGTTGAAGTCATCAAGCACTCCGCCTGTATTGAGGGTGCCCGTCGGGCCCTTGCCCGCGCAAAGGTGCACTGGGGCAAGATGGATGCCCAGAAGCTTGTGACGGACCCACCACCAGAGGGCAAGGAGCATCGCACGCCCGAGATGTATTATAAGAGTGTGCTGAAGGGCCCCCGCACTATCGCGGCTGAGTGCTCCAAAGATGTAATATTTGAGTAGACTCGCATTTTGTTATCCTGTGCGCTGAAAACTTAGTTCATTTGCGCTAAGCAACGCTTTTTAACTTAAAATATTACCTTCTGTGCGGCTGTTTATCAAATCTGAGAGATGGCAAGTCGTCGGCTTCAGCCCCCACGCCACGAGTGCTGGGGTGTTCGGGATAAATTTGAGCGCTCTTGTTCCCATATTTGGGTCCATCTAGGGAGGCGCTCAACACAACGAACAAGGCAACCGGACTTATAATGCTTGAACACTCTCACTTAGCTATAGAATTCTATAATTTTAAATTTTGGCGAAGCCCCTAGTCTTCGGAAGGCCGAATTTGGGGCTCTATCCACGCCTGGGCCGGACAAAATCCGGCTCCTCGCTCTAAGCGGCATAAGTCTTTAAGGACTCGCAAAAACCTCTCGAACAGCGACTAGCTCTCGCCTCATCACGACGGTCAGTTTTAGCTTTCTCCACTGAAGCGTTAACCCAGCTCAACTGGGGCGCAATCGCAGTGGTTCTCCCAGTGCTACCTTAGCCGATACAACGGAACGTAAGGTACCAAAACATGGGACCCGGGCAAACCCAACTATTGACCCAAGACATGATTCGGAGCTGATGCATATAGTGCTATAAGTTCGGGGTGCCGCACTTGTGAAAGTGTTCGGACTTATCACACCATGATGCGGGAAACATAAGCCCCTGGTGTATTTTAGCCGTACCAAAACGTACAGATGCGTAATGTCATAAATGAACATATGTATAAAAGAGGAATGCAATTGGAAGCAAAAGGGTCCTGCATTACTTATTCAAGAAAAACTGCTATAAGTGCAGAATGATACAAATGGCGCGATAAGCAAGGGATGGGACTGTAAAATATGTCCCCCTCGAGGGGTAGGCTGCGGAATGGTGCATAAAATAGATTTAATGCTCGTAATGAAGACCACCTGGATATTCGCTGTAGCCTTTCTTCTTCCCTGGCTGTTGCATCGTGAGTTCGGCAGGTCTATTGCCGGACAGGGCCTCTGACGAACGGAGTCCTGTGGGTAAAAAGAAAAAGAAAGAAAAGAAAAAAAGAACGACACACTTAAGAGCCCCTGGTGTGGTTGAACCGTAGTCTGGGCCTATCATGGTCGCGCCCCTCTCCCCATGCCCATGGTATCTTCAGAGCGTAATGGTGTACACGAAGGACCTGTCTTGACGTTTTACAGGGGCTGGGGATGGGGCCGCACTGCTACGCGTGCTCGGAACGTACTAGGTGGTCTTGTTGTAGGTTACTCCGGGCGCGCTTAGCTGTGTCCGGTCGTTTAACAGCCGGACTCGAGAATTGTCTTAAGAGACTGCTTTGTACTTTTGCCGCGAGAGCCGCTGTATGTTCCTCCGTACGGAGAGAACGTTCAGTGTTTCCGTTGACCGTGATGACTCCACGAGGGCCTGGCATCTTGAGCTTGAGGTATGCGTAGTGCGGCACCGCGTTGAACTTTGCGAACGCGGTACGTCCGAGCAGGGCATGATAGCCGCTGCGGAACGGAACTATGTGAAGATTAACTCCTCGCTCCGGAAGTTATCTGGGGATCCGAAGACCACTTCTAGTGTAACTGAGCCTGTACAATTGGCTTCTACACCTGGTATGACGCCTTTAAAGGTCGTCTTGGTAGGTTTAATCCTTGAGGGGTCTATGCCCATTTTTCGCACTGTGTCCTGATAAAGCAGGTTCAGGTTGCTGCCGCCGTCCATCAGGACTCTAGTGAGGTGAAATCCATCGACGATTAGGTCTAGAACCAATGCGGCGAATCCGCCATGGCAGATGCTGGTGGGGTGGTCCCTCCGGTCAAAAGTGATCGGGCAGGAGGACCATGGATTGAACTTCGGGGCAACTGGCTCCATCACGTATACATCCATGAGTGCACGCTTCCGCTCCCTTTTGGGTATGTGCGTTGCGTATATCATGTTCACCGTCCGCACCTGTGGGGGGAAACCCTTCTGTCCTCTATTGTTCGGCGGTCGGGTCTCTTCCTCCTCATCGCTATGCAACCCCTTGTCACTGTTTTCGGCAATTGACTTGCCTGCCTGCTTGAATACCCAACAGTCCCTGTTGGTGTGGTTAGCTAGCTTTTCAGGGGTGCCATGTATCTGGCACAAGCGGTCAAGTATTCGGTCCAAATTGGACGGACCCGGAGTAGTTCTTTTGAATGGCTTCTTCCGCTGACCGGGTTTAGAGCCTCTGAATCCGGCATTGACTGCCGTATCTTCACTGTTGTCGCCGTTAATGCGGCGTTTGTTTTTGTTACGACGCGGCCTGCCATTACGGTCCTTGGTATCCAGACTGCCAGAATGTTTGCTGAGGTTGTTGTTGCGTGCTAGCCAGCTGTCCTCACCCGCGCAGAAGCGGGTCATGAGTGATGTGAGGGCTGCCATGGATTTCGGATTTTCCTGTCCCAGGTGCCGGGCAAGCCACTCGTCGCGGATATTATGCTTGAAGGCTGCAAGGGCCTCCGCATCCGGACAGTCGACGATTTGGTTTTTCTTGGTTAAGAACTGTGTCCAGAATTGTCTGGCCGATTCGTCTGGCTGCTGAATTATGTGGCTTAGGTCATCAGCGTCTGGTGGTCGCACATACGTGCCTTGGAAGTTATCGAGAAATGCGGCTTCCAGGTCTTCCCAACTCCCAATTGACTCTGCTGGCAAGCTGTTAAGCCAATGCCAGGCTGGTCCTTTAAGCTTGAGGGGGAGATATTTGATGGCGTGAAGATCGTCACCGTGGGCCATATGGATGTGAAGGAGATAGTCTTCGATCCAAACCGCGGGGCCTGTTGTGCCATCGTAAGATTCAATATTCACGGGTTTAAACCCTTCGGGGACTTGATGATCCATTACTTCATCTGTGAAGCATAGTGGGTGTGTGGCGCCTCTGTACTAGGTGATATCGCGACGGAGCTCAAAAGAGCTTTGTCTGTTTTGTTCGGCCCGCCCGGACTTACTGTGTCCGGCGCGATGGTTGTCGTCACATATCATGGGGCGCCCACGCGATCCATAGATCGATCTTGATGATCTTGCCCTATCCTCCAATATATCTCGCAAGTCCGGAGCGTTCCCCTGTGGCCTTGTGCTTTTCGAGCGATGCCGGGGTACGGGTCTAGTGAAGGGCCTAGAGGCCTCTCTGTCGCGACCACGGGGTGGTCGATCAGCCGTATTGTCTCCTGGTGATGCGGGTTCATATGCATCCTCCTCTAATCGGGGGAGCAGCTTGCGTTTAGGGTAGCTTTTGGAGGGGCGTTCGAGCTCATGCTCTTTGGCCGCGAGGACTTCAGTCCATCCGTCGGCTAGCAGATCTTGATCAGCTCTAAGCTGGTGCTGCTTTTTCTTCAGGCTGTTCGCCGTGGCCATAAGCCTGCGTTTGAAATGCTCCTGTTCGACGGGATCCTCAGGCACGACGAATTCTTCGTCGTCGAGGCTTGCCTCGTCTCCGGAGGGAGGCATGTAGTCCTCTACCTCTTCTTCTGCCGCTCTCTCATGAGGGCTGGCGTCTCCGTCCTCCTGCGCTGGATCTTGCTGGAGTGGATTGTCTTCGACACTGTCCGGTGTATTATTATCTCCGGTGCCGGAATCTTCGTTCTTGCTGTGGCGGGATTTAGAGCGGCGCCGCTGACGCCGACGCTTGGGCTGTTTCTTGGAGGGGTCATCCTCCGCTGCCCCTTCGCCATTCCCATCCTTTGGGATATCCACCATGTATATGTCATATGATGAGGTGGCTTTCCAGTGCCCAGTAGGCGCTGCTTCTTGGTCGTCTCCGGCATCGTCGTCCATACCGTTGATGTCTTCGGAGTCGTAGTCTAGCATGTCGGTTAGGTCATCGACAGTGGCTACCAAGTGGGCGGTGGGTGGGCTTTGAATTTCTTCGTCATCCGCATCCCAACCGTCCTGGCCGCAGTCCGGCCAGGGCTCTCCTGATAATGAGAGATACTTCAGCGAACTCAAGATGTCGCCAAAAGGTGAGCGTTGAAAGATGTCCACCGCAGTGAACTCCATGATCGGCGCCCAATCGGATTCGATCGGAGGGGGCGCGGGAGGTTCGGGGTCCGGCGAGGAGTCCGGCACCTCGGAGTCACAAGCTTCGTAAGGGACAAGATCAGTGTCCGGCTCTATCGCCGTAGAGGTTGTAGCCCCCGAGGCGATGTCTAGCCATCCGTCCTCGATCTGCGCAGCCGGCTCCGAATTGAAGATCGGAGCAGGCTTGAGTGCGGGCTCCAGGGTACTGTCCGGCAGCAGAGCTAAATCATGCCCATCGTGACAGTGCGGCATGCTCGGCTGTGGCTCGAATCCATCGAGGATCAAGTCCCCACGGTTGTCGGCCGTGAAGTTCAAACTTCCAAATCTGACCTGACAGCCAGGGGCGTAGCTTTCGATCTGCTCTAGATGGCCAAGCGAATTGGCTCGCAGTGCAAAGCCGCCGAATACAAAGATCTGCCCGGGGAGGAAGGTCTCACCCGGGACTGCGTCGTTGATGACGATCGAAGAAGCCATCGAGCCTATTGGCGACGACACAAAGGAACTCTCAATGAAAGCACCAATGTCGGTGTCAAAACCGGCGGATCTCGGGTAGGGGGTCCCGAACTGTGCGTCTAGGCGGATGGTAACAGGAGACGAGGGACACGATGTTTTACCCAGGTTCGGGCCCTCTTGATGGAGGTAAAACCCTATGTCCTGCTTGATTAATATTGATGATGTGTGTTACAAGAGTAGATCTACCACGAGATCAAGGAGGCTAAACCCTAGAAGCTAGCCTATGGTATGATTGTTGTTCGTCCTACGGACTAAAGCCATCCGGTTTATATAGACACCGGAGAGGGCTAGGGTTACACAGAGTCGGTTACAATGGTAGGAGATCTACATATCTGTATCGCCAAGCTTGCCTTCCACGCCAAGGAAAGTCCCATCCGGACACGGGACGAAGTCTTCAATCTTGTATCTTCATAGTCTTGGAGTCCGGCCGATGATGATAGTTCGGCTATCCGGACACCCCCTAGTCTGGAACTCCCTCAGTGATCTTCACCATTCCTTTTTCATTTTATCCTTTGGCAAGCTCAGCATGTTAGAAAGAGTATGATATACATATCTAATTGGATGTGGGGGAGCACGAATTGTTATTGTTGACATTACCCTTGAGGTAAAAGGTTGTGGGGCAAAACTATAAGCCCCTATCTTTCTCTGTGTCCGATTAAAACTCTATAACCACAAGTATCGCGTGAGTGCTAGCAATTATGAAGGACTAAATGATAGTTGAGTATGTGGACTTGCTTTTAAGCTTTGACATAGACTCTTTCCGATGTTATGATAAATTGCAATTGCTTCAATGACTGAGATTATAATTGTTAGTGCCCAATAATGTTTCTGATTCATGCTTTGGCTTTGTGAATAGGTCATTACTTGAACATGAGTAATCATATGACAAAATCTATTTATGTTGCTATTATGAAATAATCATGATGCCTTCATGTCCGTATTTTATTTTTATCGACGCCTCTACCTCTAAATATGAGGACATTTTTATTGTTATCGGCTTTTCGCTTGAGGACAAGCGAGGTCTAAGCTTGGGGGAGTTGATACGTCCATTTTGCATCATGCTTTTATGTCAATATTTTTTGCATTATGGGCTGTTATTTCACGTTATGTCACAATACTTATGGCTATTCTCTCTTATTTTACAAGGTTTACATGAAGAGGGAGAATGCCGGCAGCTGGAATTCTGGGCTGGAAAAGGAGCAAATATTGAAGGACTATTCTACGCAACTCCAAAAGTCCTGAAACTCCATGGAATACCTTAGAATAAATAAAGAAAAATCGTTGCCAAAGATGAAGGCCAGGGGGCCCACACCTTGCTCACGAGGGTGGGGGGCGCGCCCCCTTGGGCGCGCCCCCCTACCTCGTGGGCCCCCTGGTGGCTCTCCAACACCCATCTTCTCCTATATGAAGTCTTTCGACGAGAAAAAAATAACAGAGAACCTTTCGGGACGAGACTCCGCCGCCACGAGGCGGAACCTTGGCGGAACCAATCTAGGGCTCTGGCAGAGCTTTTCTGCCGGGGACAATTCCCTCCGGGAGGGGGAAATCATCACCATCGTCATCACCAACGCTCCTCTCATCGGGAGAGGGCAATCTCCATCAACATCTTCACCAGCACCATCTCATCTCCAAACCCTAGTTCATCTCTTGTATCCAATTCTTGTCTCCAAGTCCGGGATTGGCGCTAGTAGGTTGCTATTAGTGTTGATTACTCTTTGTAGTTGATGCTAGTTGGTTTATTTGGTGGAAGACCATATGTTCAGATCCTTTATGCATATTATTACCCCTCTGATTATGAACATGAATATGCTTTGTGAGTAATTACGTTTGTTCCTGAGGACAAGGGAGAAGTCTTGCTATTAGTAGTCATGTGAATTTGGTATTCGTTCGATATTTTGATAAGATGTATGTTGTCTAACATCTAGTGGTGTTATGTGAACGTTGACTACATAACACTTCACCATTATTTGGGCCTAGAGGAAGGCATTGGGAAGTAATAAGTAGATGATGGGTTGCTAGAGTGACAGAAGCTTAAACCCTAGTTTATGCGTTGATTCGTAAGGGGCTGATTTGGATCCACATGTTTCATGCTAAGGTTAGGTTTACCTTAATACTTTTGTTGTAGTTGCGGATGCTTGCAATAAAGGTTAATCATAAGTGGGATGCTTGTCCAAGTAAGGGCAGTACCCAAGCACTGGTCCACCCACATATCAAATTATCAAAGTATCGAACGCGAATCATATGAGCGTGATGAAAACTAGCTTGACTATATTCCCATGTGTCCTCGGGAGCACTTTTCCTATCATAAGAGTTTGTCCAGGCTTGTCCTTTGCTACAAAAAGGATTGGGCCACCTTGCTGCACCTTATTTACTTTTGTTTCTCGTTGCTTGTTACCATTTATCTTATCATAAAACTATCTGTTACCATTTATTTCAGTACTTGCAGAGAATACCTTGCTGAAAACCGCTTATCATTTCCTTCTGCTCCTCGTTGGGTTCGACACTCTTACTTATCGAAAGGACTACGATAGATCCCCTATACTTGTGGGTCATCAGTGGGTCCCTGCTGTCAGGTGGAGGAGTCATTATTTTGCGTGTAATAAGGAGGCACTTCCTTGCTGCGGCCGTGGACCCAGCTCTCAGCCTCGCCACATACAGTACTCTTCCGATGGAAGTCGTTCCTTGACCATATTGACCATGCCGCACCGAGAGCACCAGGGCGGTGGACGACGGCGAGGCCTAGGAAGGGGACAACACGGAGCCGGGGAAGACGCGACAGTGGAAGCCTGCGCGGAGAGGAGTACGAGGGTTCACTGGTTCGGCTGCAGTGTGAGGCTGCCGTTGCCACAGAATAACAAGGGGTGTGGGTAAGTAGAGGGATGCCCTGGCCAGCGGTGGGAGTAGTAGGGGACGGTGAGGCCTGCGCGGCAGCACAACCGACCACAGGAGGCGGGAGCAGGCGGTCCCGCCAGTGCTGGATTTGGCGGCTGGAGTAAGAGGATCAGAGAATGAAAAAAACACGACGGCCGTTCGACTGACATCCAATGGTTACGTCTGCTAGAATTGTTTGTTGACGTATATAATAAGTTAAAAAATTCTTGCATACGCGTCAACTTAATAGGCCCACAAGTAAGACCATTCCCTATTTTTTTAATATTTTATATATAGCTCATTGCAACTTCTTATGCAATTTATTGTAGTCCATTTTTTTGTTGGCCAGGGCCAGGGTTAAAAATTTAAACGAAATTTTGCATATTTCTATGGGTTCCAAACTATTTTTAATAC
This sequence comes from Triticum dicoccoides, assembly GCF_002162155.2. NCBI lineage: Eukaryota > Viridiplantae > Streptophyta > Magnoliopsida > Poales > Poaceae > Triticum > Triticum dicoccoides. The sequence continues at coordinate 12,498,835 of NC_041389.1, forward strand.
CAAAATGTCAAGCCAGATTTAAAGTACTTTGAATATATATTTAAATTAGGTTAAAGCCCAGTGAAATAGGAATCTGAAAATGTGAAAAAAATCAGAAATTATAAAGTAACTGCCAATTTGTCATCTGTTTTATATTTACAACCCATTTCATATTACTTTCAAGATTTGCAGGCGTCTTGAAAGAGTTACAGCCCATCAGGGCGTAGAAAAATAAGTAGGCCTGGATTGGGTATTCTTTAGAAAAAATAAACTGGGCTCATTTTCACAAAGAAAAAATAGCTGGGCTGGTCATATGGTGAACATAAAATATAAGCCTGGGCTAGACGGGCCACAACCCAGTTGAAACCCTGCTCCGTCTCAACAACAACAAAAAAAATACTGCTCGAGCAGCTATGTCCCAGGTGTCAGCCGATCTTGTGCTGTTCTCTTTTCTATTGACTATATACGCTCACAATGTTGTGGGCCCCAGATGTCAGGAAACCACTAGGAGGAAGCATTTTCTTTTTTCCATACGCTGACATGGTGGGCCTCTACTGTCATCCTCTCCACATACTTATGCCAATTCCTTTTGTTTGTTGACCATTTTGACAACGCGAGAGGGCGGCACCGTGGCGAGCACACCAAGGCGTCCGGAGGACGACGATGAGGCCTCGGACATCGGTGTTAACGATTTAGGAGACAGTGGGGTGGTGATGCATGCGCTGAGGCGCAGCCAGCCATGGGAGGTGGAAGCAAACGACCCCGCCGGCGCTGGTTTGGTTTTGGCGGCTGGAGGAAGACAGGACTGAAGAAACACGACAGACTGTAAAAGCAACAAGAGTACTTAACAACCTTAACTGAAACCAGCAGGGGCACTTAACAACCATAGCTGAAAGCAGTATGAGTACTTATACAGGTTCAATCGTACAAAAGCACACCTCAAACAGTGCTACTTTGCCTACAGTTAACCAAGGGTGAGGCTTCCAAGCCCCAGGACAAGGCCCAGGCGCCACCCCGCGCATCCACAACCTTCTGAAAGCGGCTTCATCTCGCAATGTGGTCAATAAATAGGATATTCGCTTTAGAGCCATGGAAAAGCAGGGACATAATCTTCTATCCTATTCTCCAAGATGGACGTGCCTTCATTATTTGAGACCACCCATGAATAAGTATCTTTTTAGCTCCAAGGGGAATGGAGTAGGTCGACAAAAACATCATGTTGTGACCAAGTGCAAGTCTGACCCGACCATGGTCAGGCATCTGTATGGGAACAATAGATCTGGGCAGTTTCTGTTTCAAGAAGATCACAACTGTAAAATTGTGTATAAGCGATAGTTTATGAACAACATATATAATAGAAAACAGCTCGTACCATAAGTTTCTCGACACAGTTGGACTTGTTCAACGAGTGCAACAATGTCACACATATCCCACGTGGCCTTCCACCATTGAAATGCCCCATAAGGACCTCAAGAAGATCAATAAAGTGTAGGAACTTGTGGATGTCATCCGAGTCAACTTCAGTGCCATCAGTAATAGCCAAGTTCTTATATAATAACAAACAAGCAGCCTGCTTAACTATGAAAAAACCTACACGTGCCACCAATTATAAGAAAATATTAGTTAGAAGTAGCATCTTCGTGAGAGATTCGTTGCTACTTCTAAAGTTAAATTGTGATTAGTTAGACAGAATAGGTGGATTAAGAAGTAATCGAGGCAACAAGCAAGAACCAGATACAAAACTAACATGGATGAACAATTGGAACAACGTCGGGGTGGAAGATCGCAGTGAAGATGATACCAGGTTCTGGTATTTCCATCAACATTCGTGCGCCAACTGTCAGTCCGTAACACTTCAAAAAGTTTATCCAAGTTCGGCCAGAAAAAAGCAGCGATCTTCTTGGTTCATGAACCCAACTCGGAACTTATATTCATGGCTTGTCTTCACTCTGACCATTAAACTAGTGTATTCAGTTATGGCAAGGCCTTGAGTACATGTGTTATGGCAGAGCAAGTAATGCACTGTAAGAAAAATAATATGAGAACACAATGTATTCCCTATCCAAATCTAGAAATAATTTCCTCCTTCACGTCAGTGTTGACCATCGTACTAGTACCTTTTATCCAAGTATAGCAATCCAAATTTCGAAATTAGTCGACAACATGTTCGAAAAACCCCACCCTCCCCGGATAAAAAAGAGGGTTCTAGGAACATACTGTGCGCGTTTTAAAATCCTGTGTTAGGATGAGAAGGAACAAGTGTGGCGTCTCACCGAGGGCATAGAAACCTGTAGGGTCCTCGCACTTTGGGCACTGCAAATGAAACACACTAGATTCAGTACGAAAAAATGCATCAACGGCAGAGGCTGCCATCCTAGGATTACCCGCGACCAAGAGACTTGGATTTATCGGGGATGGATGAAGAATTAGTACCTGGTTCTCCATGAGAAAACCCTATGCAATCACCGAAAGGGGTTTTTCTCTGAACAAGCAGACGAGGGAGAAGGGGATTCAGGCTCAGTGAAATATTGCCTCTTCGTCCGTCCAGCTTACTGCTAAAGCTGGAAAGGTGGCGGGTTTTGTGATTTGACGACTCATTGGGCATTACTGTGGCGCTACGACCAGGGTGTGTCTACCGTGCAGTTGTGCACTCTAATTTGGTGCATATGGCACGTGGACCCCATTGCCGGATGCCCCACATATCAGCGAAAGGAAGTAGAAAGATAGGAGTAACACTACAGGAATCAACTACTTTACCGTCAGCATGGACTCATTTCAGTCATCTCTTTGCCTCATGTGTTTGCTACAAATGTGTCAGCATCAATTGCAAGATGAGGCAGCTAGCTAGCTGTGGAGTTGCCAACATGCTCAAAGTGCTCGCAACATTGAGAAGAAACAAGCATGCCCAGGAAATTAATGCGTGCGCAAGGAGGCCCTTTGCTCAGAGAAGCATCGATCAATTTTCTTTATTTCCACACCTTCTCACAGCTTTGTATTGGTTATAGTATGGTGAATCATTCAGATGCATAAACATGCTGAACTTTGTTCTTCTGAATGTTAGTATGCATACCGTATCTTCTGAAGCTTAGTTTAATGTGAGTGTCTGCATCCAGTACCGCATCCTCTAATTTGGTGGACGCCAAGTTGAAAAAGGTTACCGAAGAGTAGCCATAAGCTGGAGACGTCTCTTTTTTCTTTCAAATGGGCAATAAGCTGGAGAGTGTCTCGGGCTGCCTCTAGCACAAGGCCCTCCAGTACGAAACACGGGCAACCGACTGGGCCGATACAAAAGCCTATCCATCTTAAAGCCCATTTGTTTTTTTGCAAGGAGAAGCCCATATTTCTTGAAGAGGGGCGATCCCAGAAAAACCCTCCTTCCTCCTTGCTTCCACTTATACTCCCTCCGTCCGGGTTTATTAGGCCCATGAGCCAATTGCTAAGACGAAGAAGATGCACACAGAGAAAATAAATCTCCTTAATTTACTCCATAACCATCCTATTAAATAGGCCTAGTAACAAACCAGGCGCATATAGTGGCCAGCGGGCACATGCATCCTGCATGCATGTCCAGTCAGCCAAGTCCATGCGCCAGCTCCAATGTAGCAACGTAAAAGAAGAGAGCGATTCTTGGGAAAAAGCGAGTAGTTAGTGCAGCGGGTCTTATAAACACGGACAACTCACTCTCCCACTTCCGTCTCCCCCCAATTCCCCCCGCTCCCCATCTTCCTCACTCGTCCAGAAACCCCCCGCTCACCTTCTTCCTCACTCGTACAAAAAACGCCTGCTCCTCTTCTTCCACTCCTACAGAAATACCCAGCCCTCCTTCTTCCCCCCTCGCACCGCCACTAGGCTCATCTCTGGCTACTCTGCTCAAACCCATGAGCTCGGCGCGGCGCCCACAAGGAAAATGGAGTCGGCTGGCCCCAACGCCAAGAAGATGAGGCTCCCGCCAGTGGTGACGCCGGTTGTAGATCCCGCACCAGGTAGCGCGGAGAGAAGTAGCGAGCCCCCCCACCCGGATCTGAGGAACCGGTAGAATCTCCGATGGACCGCATCAGCGATCTCCTGGACATCATCCTTGAGGAGATCATCTCACTTCTCCCCACTAAGGATTACTTCTGCACACAAGTCCTCTCAACTCGGTGGCGCCCTCTATGGCGCACCGCGCCCCTCAATCTCGACTGTCGTTAGATATCTGTCCTTCCTGAATTTGATCTCCTCAAAGCCATCATCTCCTCTCACCAGCAGGGCCCCGTTCAATGCCTCTGCATCCCGACACGCTACCTGTTGTCCATACCCGGCATGGTGGACGCTTAGCTGACATCCCCTGAATTCGGAAAACTCTAGCAGTTTGAGTTGTACTATTACCACAAAAGTTTCATACCACGAACACACCAAGCATTCGTGCCCACACCACCGTTGTCCATCTTGTGATTTTCCTCCTCTCGCCACACTGCCACCTTTGCCCGGTGCCATCTACTAGACGATCTGGTACAAATGCTTCGACTCCCACTGCTGAAAAACTTTCGCTTGTGGTGGTTTATTTGTCGGAGGCCTCACTGCACAACATCATCCACTCCAGTTGCCCTGCCCTAGAGCGCTTCCCGATTGTTTTGGGAATAGAAATCCCTATCAGTTGTCTCCAAATAAATTTGCCTCACCTTAAAAGCATTGGAATTTGTTTTAAAGGACATCAGCTCATTATCGAAGATGCCCCTTCACTTCAAAGGTTACTCCTTGATAATTGTTATAAACCTTCACAAGTAACTGTCGTCTCTACACCCAAACTGGAGACCTTGGGTGTAATTCGTGACCCGTTTAATGATCACAAGGAGTTGGTGTTTGGCTCCTCACTTTTTTAGGTATCCTATATTATCATCTACACATTTGTAATCATAAGCTGCATTTTTCATTTGTGTGCATAAGTCTTATATCATCCTGGAGTACACTTTGGGTACTAATATTATTTTTTATGCTCAATGAAGAGTTCATCCATTGATAGCCTATCAATGCTGCTGGATTGTGTCAAGATCTTATATATCAGAATGTTTAGTTTTGATCTGAACATAATTATTGGCTTGCTGCGATGCTTTTGATCTCTGGAGAATTTATATATAGAGGTGATGATTTCATGCACATTGAAAGCCCGTATATATTATACTAGAATTAACCATTCAGCTGTCGTTCTTCCGACATACTCTTTTTTCAGACCTTAACCGTTTTCCATCTTCATGTCTACTTAGGCACAACCACATGGAGCAGAACATATAACCAATTGGTGGCATAATAAGCACCATGATTTTCTCAGATCTCATGACATTTGTTTGAGGATAATAACGATGGAAGGGTATCCATCCAACCAGGCAAACAGAAGCTTTGTCACATTCTTCCTGTCGAATGCGAGGTTACTATTGTCCATGAGGCTCAAGTTTTACCGCAAGAGATTTCTCACGGACGGACACGTTGAAGAGCAAAAAAAGAAGTTGCAGGTGGACAAATGGGATTCTAAACATGCTCGGCTTCTATTTACAACAAGTTGTAGTCATTGTGAAATATTTTTTTTGCACATGATGTTGATTTTATAGATCAGACCAATCCATTTGTTTGTGATTGTGAAAAAGAGTGGTTGGGTTAGATGTTACTGCCATGTTCAATCTGGGTTTTGTCTAAAAATTTGATGAACAATTAATCCTTGGGCTTTTTGTACCATTTGTAAGCTTGAGTTGCATGTTGTTACCCTCGTACTCCCCTCCACCTGCCACTACACAGCCGCATCTTCCACGGCTGCTGTTCGTTCCCGTCCTAGGCCTCACCGTCGTTCTCCGCCTTGGTTCGCTCATTGTGCCCCCCGTTGTCTGGCGTTGTCAACATGGTCAACAACCAAGAGGAATCAGGAGATGACTGTACATGGAGAGGATGACAGTAGGGACCCACCAGGGTCATTGCATTTCGCAAGCAGGTGCCTCGTTATTACAACCCAAAAAAGTACTTCCTCCTAATTGTTTGACAACTAGGTCCCACGCTATTGTCAATGTAGTCAATAAACGAGAAAATTACACAACGAGAAGCTAACACCAGGGACCCAGCAGCTCGCCCAGTTGTTTTTTAGTTTCAGAGACGGAGCTCAACTGCACGCTGTGCGGGGGCTGTGGCCCGTCTAGCCCACGCTTACGCTTTTATTTAAGCACATGACGAGCCCAGTTGATATATTTTTTCTTTGTGAAACTGGCTAGCCCAGTTCTTTTTTTGGAGAATACCTAAAGTCCTAAACCGAGGCCTACTTGCTTTTCTCAGCCCTGCTGGGCTGCAAATCTTTCAAGACGACGAGGGATGTAAGTAGTAAGAAATGGGCTTCCCCAGAAAATGACTAAAATTTCGTGATTAAAAGAGTTTGGACCCCACCGAAATATGCAAAATTTTGTTGAATTTTTTAGCAGTGCCCAGAATATATGGTCTGTAATGCTAATAAAAAGAATATGGGCTTCAAATATCCTTATGAATTCGCAAATGGGCTGTAAATTATTGAAAATAACGGCTAATGGGATGTATGCTATTTTCCACAAATTTGGAGGCTAACTTCTGGGCCTACTAAGTTGACGATGACGCTGTCCTAAAATTATTTTTGACGCGTACGCAAGGCTTTGTCAACTTAGTCAACACAGAGCAGTGACTGTTGGATGTCCATCCAATGGACGCCGTGCTTCTTCAATCTATGATCTTCCTGCTCCAGCTGCCCAAACCAGCGCCGGCGGGACTGCTTGCTCCCTCCTCCCGTGGCTGGCTCTGCTACCACCAGGCCATCCCTCTACCCACCCACACATCCTGTTATTTTCTGGCAATGTCAGCCTCACCCCACAGCCGACCAGTCAGTGCTCGTACTCCCCTTAGCGTGGACATCTATTGCGGTGGCTTCGCCGGCTCCGGGTCGTTCCCTTCCTGGGCCTCGCCTTCGTCCACCGTGTTTGTGCTCTCGGCGCGGCGAGGTGAACGTGGTTAACAAACAATAGCCATCGAAAGAAGCTGACAGTAGGGGCCCACACAAGGAAATGCCTCCTTATTACGCGCAAAATAATGATTGCTCCACCTGACAGCTGGGACCCACAGGAAGGGCCTTTGTATTTCGCGAAAAAACGTTCCCCCCGTTGTCAGCTCGGACCCACCAGCTATATCTTCGTATGCAAGGAAGTGCCTCCTTATTACGCACAAAAAAATGAATACCCCCTGCTAGCTGGGACCCACCTTGGTGGGAGGCTGACTTGTGGGCCTACTAAGTTTACGGGGATGGAGGGCTTTGTCAACTTAGTCAATATGAACGATTCTAGCTCGAGTGACTGTACGATGTCCATCCAACGGCCGTAGTGCTTCTTCAACCTCTGGTCTTCATGCTCCAGCTGCCCAAAGCAGTGCCCGTCGTGCCGCATGCTCCTGCCTCCCATGGCCAGTTGTGCTGCCACGGAGGCCTCACCGCCCCCTACTATTCCCACCGCTGGCCAGGCCCTGTGGTGATGACAACCTCACACCGCAGCCGAACTAGTGAACCATCATACTCTTCTCCATGCGGGCTTCCACTGTCGCGTCTTCCCCGGCTCCGTGTCATCCCCTTCCTAGGCCTCGCTGTCATCCACTGCCCTGGTGCTCTCGGCGTGGCATGGTCAACGTGGTCAAGAAATGACTTCCATCGGAAGATTACTATACTTGGAGAGGCTGGCAGCTGGGTCCACGGCGGCCGCAAGGAAGTGCCTCCTTATTATGCGCAAAATAATTATTCCTCCACCTGACAGCAGGGACCCACTGGGCGGGCCACCGTATTTCGTGAAAAAATGTTTCCCCCATGACTGCTGAGACCCACAAGCTACATCTTTGCACGCAAGGAAGTGCGTCCATATTACGGGCAAAAAAATGATTCGCCCCCCTGACTACTGTGACCCACCAGCTACATCTTCGCACACAAGGAAGTGCTTGACAGTCGGCACCCACTTGGTCGAAGCGTACATAGCATTGTCATTCTGGTCGCGAACGTGTACGTAGTTGATGTAGAGGCGCGCACGTGTTGTAGTAGAGGCGCGCACATAGCATGTACACGTATGTACATCGGCCAGGGTGCAAGAAAGAAAATATGGCCACATACGTACATATGGGTGGGGTCTCGAACGCCTACTCGCGCATATGTACGGCCAGGGCTCATGTACATGGCTGGGTCGGAACGGAGAAACTGCATCGTCGTCGTGTTCATGAGGAGGCAACGGAATGCGTCGTGTTCATCGGGAGGCAACGAAACGCATGGGAGCCAACCGGCTTGGACGGAACAGCCAATGAAAACGAGGCCTGGCGTACCGCAAAACGGAGGAAACTGCCTTATGTTCGACCAGCCTTGTCGTCATCCTGTTCATCAGGAGGGGTCTGGCATACCGGAAAACAGAGGAAACAGACTTCTGTTGGACCTCCTACGGTCGAAACGGGGTCCTGTTGATCGGGAGGGGTGTGGCGTACCACAAAACAGAGGAAACGGACTTGTGTTGGAGCGCTACGGTCGAAACGGGGGGTCCTGTTCATTGGGAGGGGTGTGGCGTACCGCAAAACGGGACTCCACGGGATACTGTTCATCTCCATCGTCGACCTCCTCTAGCCTCCACGGGCTACTGTTCATCCACCGTCGACCTCCTCCAGCCTCCACCTGTGATTGTTCATCCACGGGCTCCTGTTCGTCCAGCCTCCACCGCGCGCTACTCCACCGGCTACTGTTCAACCAACCCTCTCCACGGGCTACTTTTCAACCACCCCTCCACGGGCTACTGTTTATCCAGTCCTCCATCGGCTACTGTTCAACCAGCCCTCCACGGGGTCGTCCTGTTCATCCAGCCCTCCATGGGGTCCTGTTCATCCACCCAACTGGCTCGATCGGGGTCCTATTCATCCAGAGGCAACACCACGGGGCCCTGTTCATCCACCCCCACCGGAAACTGTTCATCCCACCCCCCCCAACAATGCTCACTGTTCATCAAGGGAAGGAGGCAACAGAGTTCGATCGGCTTCAGCTAGCAGCAGTAGCGAAGGAATCACTCGGGTTCAGTAACATAGCTAGTGCAATCGCTCGGGTTCAATTAGAGCCCAACACCTCGCTCGGGTTCAGTTAGAGCCCAATGCCTCGCACACACGCGCGTACGTGTACAAGAGAAACGCGCATCGCTCGGCCCCCGACCACCCACCATAACCGGGAACTCCCTGAAATTTTCCTCGCCCTCGCTTCTATCACGGTTTTTTCTGTCATGGACGGCCCAAAGAATGTCATGCAGCTATGTCTCCGGCCCGCCCAGGATGAAAAACCCATTTTCTGTCATGATTTTTTGTCATAGAAGTAGGATCCCACCAAATCTATGATGATACCGGGTTTCGTCACAATTATCGTCATAGAAGTGTCATAAGTATGACAGAAATTTTTTTGTTTGGCCCAAAATGTCACGGATGTGTCTTTTTTTGTAGTGATTGGGCTCAAACATGGAGATATATCGTTTTTCCGAGAAAGAGCGAGGTCAATCAATACATACAAAGAGAGAGAGAGAGAGAGAGAGAGAGAGAGAGAGAGAGAGAGAGAGAGAGAGAGATTGAGCGAGCGTGGCCCGCCATGAGGTCGAAAGAGTGGGGGCGGCTTGGATGGACTGACCTAGATAGACAATCTGCGTGAGAGAGTATAGAGTGTGTCGATCGAGGCCTGAGCAGGGAGATATATCATTTGTGTGTGAAAGAAAACGAGATTAATCGAGACTTAGATAAAGAGAGCGAGTGTGGCCTGCCGTGCAGAAGAAAGAGTGAGACAGTCTCGAGAGAGTGACCTAGATAGACAACGTGTGTGCATGTGCATAAGAGGTTGGGGGGCTAGATTGTCAATGCATGTATCTAGCGACAGAGCGTGGGAGGGAGAGAGAGAGAGAGAAAGAAAGAAAGAAAGAAAGAAAGAGAGAGAGAGAGAGAGAGAGCTCGGCATGGGGTGCAATGGGGTGTGTGTGTGAGGTAAATACATTTCGTAACAAAGTGGAAAAAGGGTGTTGTGTAGTTGAGAGAGTTAGAGATCGAAACATGGAGAGAAAGAATGAACGTGTGTCGGAAACCGATAGCTTCCTAAGGTGGAGAGGAAGATTGACCGATACAGGAAGTATGTAGCGTGTGTGCCTAGGGGGGGGGGGTGGGGCTAGAAACAACATTTGAATGTATATAGTACGAGACTTAATATTGATGTTTCAACTCGGTGTACATTGTAAGATTTGAATTGAGGACCATGCATATGGGTAATTATTTCGAATTCGTGCCATACTAGGTTTGGAAAAGTTGACTTTGACTCAATTGTTGTGCTATTTTGTAGTGTTTGAATCCATCCAAAAGTTTTCTCACTACCATGGTATTCATTATACATATGATTTTTTATTAAAAAAGTAGCATGGATATAGTGAAATGTGAAATCCACGTGAGAATTGGAGATGCTATGTGACACACACACTCTAATTCAAATAACTAATTATGTGACACACACTCTAATCCACGTTAGCAAGGAAAACACGGGCATGGTAATACATATAGATTCATTTGCAAATGAAAGAAGATTCATTTGCATTCTCAAATGTAGGCGCACCACACAGACTAGGGTCGTGTCATGGTGGTCGCGTGAGTCAGACGAACGCTTAGCACCCAGCCACCCACCCCCTCCCTTCCTCCCCCTCCCCCCCAAAAAAAGGACGACAATAAAATAAGCTCGCGCTTCCACGTTTCAGATTGAAATATCCAGCGGCCCCAATTTTGGCCTTGCAAAATCTCCCTTCTCCATCGTCCCCTTCCGCACCTAGATTGCTCAAATCCCTAATTCTCTGCCAACCCAAGCAAAGTTCGAATCACCCCTCGTTTTGTCTCTTTCCCCACCTCTGTGCCGGATGACAACAACGAAGACAACGGTCGCGCTTCACCATCGCACCGGACTTACCTCATCTACACCCTTGTCCACCACACTGGCTGGTCCACCGACAACGTCGGCCACTGCAACCGACATGCCTCACAGACACCGACTTCCATCACATCAGGTGCGCTTCACCGACGCCGTCTCCCACCTCACCTGGGCTACTTCACTGAGCACATCGTCGCACCTCCGCCCCCCGAGGTCGTTGGGGCTTAACAAACGGTCTTGTCCACCGCATCGTAGCGCTCTGCTGCCACTCAAGATATGCATTCGTGTGCGGCCAGCCAACAGTAGCGCATCACCCTCAACGGCTCTGAAGTTACTCGCACTCTAGCTAGACAAGCATGCCCAAACGTCGGCCCGAACTAGGTATCCACAGATCACTCCCTTGTGCACTATTCTGATGATGTTTGGATATCCTTTCAGTGCTTTCTTAGCTTACACGCCTATGCAACTCTGACTTTAACTCTTATTTCTTCTGGAGATATCATCTAAAACAAGCAAAACCATTTTTTAGTGAAGCATGACGGCGCTACGAGATCTGCTACACATCCTGCACACCCGTATAACCTTGCAAGTATCTGTCCTCCGGTACAACAGCAAGGTCGATTCCTCTTTTTGATCAACCATTCGCCGTGTCAAAAATGCAGAGGGGGATGCAAGGAGCACAAGGCCTGCACATCCAAGCAAGTGGTAACATGGACTTGTACATGGAACATCCCAAGCGCAAGCAGAGCTGCAGTGAGCCTGTACAACAAGCTAGCGAAAGCCCATGCATTTCATTTCATTCGTATTGGCATGCACGTATGATTTGTGTGCAGTGGCGGATCCACGAATTCAAGTTACCAGGGGTGAACATTTAACTTAAAAAATACGAAGGCATTTGCACTTCGGAAATCAACATAACTTGAGAAATGTGAAGCTACACGCACTTTGAAAACCAGCTAATGATCCAAAGTAGTTTAGATTATAAAATACTAAATGATGCAAGCACCCAAAACACAAAATGCGACATGGTGTACAAGGACTACTAACATGGTCTGTACCTGCTTGAATTATTTGTTCTTTGGCTGAAAATATCGAAGAGTAATTGCACCTATAACAGTGCGCAAACTGCATATCAATATATCTATCATGCACAAGTTTGCCAATAGTTCCAAACAACAGATTAGAAAAGTATTTATGCTATGCTGTCATGATACAGGGACTTTCTGGTAGATGGCCTCGACATTTCCTCAAGCCATGAAAATGTACTATGATTTGCTTGTCATCAATGCCTGCGAATCTCTATGTCACTCTCAACATAGCAGATCATCATTAGACACTAAATCCTTTAATGGGAGCTTGCAAAATGCTTGCATTAGATCCCTCATTAGACACTATATGTTCATCACCAGGAGTATGTAAAATGTTTGCATCAAATCCTTCATTAGCAGTCTGTTCATTAGACACTTCAGGCTCAAGAACAACATGAGCTTGTATGTTTGCACCGGAAACTTGATTAGATACATTAGATTCAGTCATTTCAGTATTGATTGGGGGAGCTATAAAATAAGCAGAAATTGGTTTCATTTTCTCATAGATTCCCTACATACAAGCAGTTTTTGCAACACCATCATGTTTAACTATTGGCCAGAAATTGAACAGTTGAATTATATATAATCAGGGATGTGATGTACCTGCTCGTTGCACATGCTACTCTTGCAAGCTGCGACTGTCCATTTGTGAAAGCTCGATACCATGCTCGTGCTGCTGCCGCTGCCTCCCATGCAGGCTACACCCAGGGTTGGATCTTCATCTTCTTGTCCTTCCGTTTGCTTGAAGCACGACGACCGCCCTCCAATGAGGGTGCGAGGAAGTGTTGTGTCGGTCTGTCCAGCGGCAGCTAGGTTAGGAGCGAACCAGAATGGAGGCTGGAGCGAACGAATTGAGATTTTTCCTGTTGTCGATCAATATGGGAGGCACTCGTTTGGGCCGCGAGCCTGCTATAGGGCCTGCCTTGCATTTACGTTATTGGCCCATCCAAATTGAAAAAAATTTCTTCATTTTTTACATTGCCTGCTCGTGCCTTGGGACGAACAAAACTAGCCTGGGCCAACCTGGACAACTCAAACTAGGTGCACACTTTCCAGCCACCCGAGGCGGCCGCCCATACTAGCACCTATGGTGGCGTCGCCCCTTTTTGCATGTATGATTGGGGTAGTGAAAAATATTCCAATGGTGCTTTTGATTTACCCACAGAATGGTTGAATTGCTTGTTTCTATGAACTGAGTTCGCCAATAATGTGAAGGATGCCAGTCTTTTCATCCTATTGTAGATTGCTTAGATCTCGATATGCCAAATGTAATCACATGAAATATATAGTAAAAGCTAGTGTGATGTGTGTGGCTACAACTAGTCCGACTACACGTCCTCATATAACATATCAAGGACGCACCATCTTACCAGATTAACCATTCGACTTACCAATGCAGTGTGGGAAGAAAGAAGTATTGGGACTGCATATCCAAGCAATTGATGCCATGGACTCCTTCGTAGAACCTTGCAAGCAAAAAAGAAGTTGAAGTGTGCATGTACAAAGAGCTAGCATAAGTTCACTTACCCACTTCTTGGAATTTTAGTTAGCCACTTATTGCAAAATTGTTCAATTACATTGCTTGGCTTAATTTAGTTTGCTACTGATTACATAATTCTATAGCCTATTAATCCTATTATAGACTGCGCCTATCTATGTGTTTGATACTTACTGTTAAGAATTACCTATTTGCCTGAACTTAAATAGCAACTTAAGCATGTAGATAGCTGGTCATATGTACTTCTAGGGCGCAGCAAAATTCACATGTAATTTACTGTCTGATACCCTGTTTGTTTAAATGGTTTTCTGTTATCACTTGTAGCAATAGTAATGTTTGCATGTTCATAGATAGACAACTGTCAGGTTTATATGAGGGACACCGTCTTTTTAACTTATATATGTGTTGGAATCATTTTGCTTACATCAAAGAAATTTACAGATGTCTGTGTTGCTGATAAACGGTACCGACTTGTTACTTTAATATGTTGCCAAGAACTTGTTAGTTTTAGTAGTTCATGTGTAATTAAATATGTTGCCAAAACTGGTTAGTTTTACTAGTTTGATGTTAGTTTCTTATGGCCCTTGCAAAACTTTATTTATTGATTGCTAACATTCAAGTCTGCAGGATCCAACTGAAACTCCATTGGCACAACATGTATGTTTTCATAAACTTCCTTGTTTACCTGGTTTGCTACTGTAACTTGTTGCTGTAATCATCTTACCAACTTCAAGTTTTCTGGATCCAATTGGAAGTCCAATTGCACAACAGGTACATTTTCAAAAATATATTTGTGTAACAGGTTTGCTGCTGTAACTTGTTGCTCTAATCAAGTTATTGACTACTCAACTTTTCAGGATCCAAGAGAAACTCCAATGCCACAACATGTTCCTTTTGCAAAACTTGTTTGTTTAACTGCTTTGCTGCTGCAACCGGTTGATCTAATCATGTTACTGGCTACTCAACTTTTCAGTATCCAAGAAAACTCCAATGCCACAACAGGTACCTTTTGCAAAACTTGTTTGTTTAACTGCTTTGCTGTTGCAACAACCGGTTACAATCATGTTAATAAATACTTTTCAGCATCCAATTGAAACACTTTAATTTCTTGTTTGTTTAACTGGTTTGTTGTTATAACTCCCAGTTGAGATGTTTTGCTAACTTCAACATTTCGGAATGCATTCGGAACTTTAACGGCAAAACAAGTTAGCCCAAGATCAAAGAGCGAGGTCCCCATGGACGTTGTATCATCCCAGAACAGTGGCACTGGCCCAATCATGCATTATGAATTGCCAACTGCTGATGCTCTAGAGGCTAAACTAGTGGTAGAAAGAGATTCTGCTTCTGCACTTAGAGATGAAGTTTACATGTTGAGGAAGCAAACAACACAATCACAAGCAGTACTCAAGACAACCATTAAATATTTGGTGGATTTCAAAACGAAGCAAGCTGAGACTGACCGCATTGTTAAGGTCCTGAAGGAAAAAAGGAAATTAAATTCCCACTTGGTAAATCATAGGTGAAATGTTCTTTCCATCGTTGAATAACCTTCTGTTGTTTGTTCATGTAATCAATCAAACCATTTGTTTTAGAGATCATGTAATAATTGTTTTTTGTCTTTTGGTTTGTAGATTTATTTGAGTACAAGTCTGTATTAATTGATAAGACTCGGAGACATCTCATTTTGATTGCTGTGCCAGACCTACAAATATGCCAATCAGGCTGAATGTGCATTCAGCAATAATAGTAGTATAGATGGACCATAAGTGGCACACATCGGAAAGGGCCAAGATGCTGTAGTAGCTTTGCTAAAAAAAGGATGATGTTCTAGCAAAAAAAAGTACATCGGCCTGGCTTATGTATGTTAGTTGATATTATTGATCCATATACTCTATAAGTGTTTATATGTCTGTTAGTTATGTACATTCTTGGTTGATTGTCTCGGTATTTGAATCTTGATGCATCGCTTGTGTACATATCTAAATGGGAGTACATATTATGTTGCATGTGACATTTGAGTTGGCCATAAAGTGTTCCAAATATTCGAATTCACCTTAAACTGGATTCTAGCTTCTGAATTTGAGTATCGACATTTGTAAGTCATATTCATACATGACAGTGGAATACATCTTGGTCGTGATTTTGAAGATATATAAAAACACAGAGAATGATTTATATAGATTCGTATAAGAATACAAAATAGATTCGAATTTAGTTGCCAGGGTAAACATGGATGCTTATTGTCCCAAAATTCGAAAGAAGCGGCAAAATGTCCACTCCCACGTCGGCTGCCCGAAGCCCAGTGTTTGGGAGATGGAAATTACTGTCTACCCATTACACGGACAATCCATCGGCCCGATTTCCACTGCTCTCAATAGGGGTAGGTTAGTAACTTCAATTAGACATGACACGACCGCCTCTAAGCCCATTCTGACACGGTGGCTGCCAAACATGGGCGGAAAAACACATTCGACTCAAGCTCTTCCGAAAGACCTCTGTTTCTCCCTCCATTTCCCCATTCATACATGGTAGGCGGCAAAACAAACTCGACTCGGCCGAAATCAATGTAGGCAAATATTTTCAATAGGGGCATGTTTGTAACTTCACTTAGACGTGACACAATAATCCTACCTGTCAGCCCTGTTCATACACCATGGGCACCAACCATGGGTGCCAAAACACCCTCTCCTCGCCCGAAATCGCTCTAGGCAAATATTGGCGAGATGCGAGATTACCTCCTATCCCCAACCGACGAGAAGTCCAAATTTTAAAAGGGGGCTAAGTTTGTAATTTCCCATATTTCAGACAGGTGCGTCCCAAAAATATGGTTCCCCGTACCTCTCCCTCCATTTGCCCATTCATACACCATCTGCGCTAGAACACCATCCCCACACCAGCCTCCTCCGTTTGCCAGCCCATTCATCGCTGCCGTCCTCAACCCCATCCATCACCACCGTCCTCCACCATGCCAGAGCGCCTACCAAGACCATGTCGTCCACTACTAGAGATGGACGTTTGTCATTCATGGTGACGGACCAAGAGCCTTGAATTGCGTCCTCTCCCTTCATTGGCGCCGTCGTCCTCTTTGCCGGGGCTGCTCACACGACCTTCTCTTTCACCGCAACGGGACTTATCCCCCGATGCACCCGTCTACCATTGCAGATCTGCTTCAACGCCACCGACATCCATCGCACCCCCGATGCCCACATGGCGCCGCAAGAGAGGTGGTACTTCATATCTCCTCAACTTTTTGATCTCAACCAGAAAATAGATCATAACTTGGTTACACTACTTTCTTTTCAGCTCTTAGAATTTAGTTCTTAGTTCGAAGCAAACAATGGATGCTAAATATCATTTCTCCGGTTTGCAGCTTTAAATCTGCCGTGGCACAGTCATAATACAGTTTAATTGATCATGTTGGTTTCGTGGTGGTTTCTTAAATAGAAATCGGAAGGGAAACCCTCTTTTGCTAAAAAGTGCTTAGGGTTTCCCCCTTTTATGATCACTATATGATCAGAATACGTGCTTCGTGTCATAATAGCACTGCTCGACCCATCAAGCTAAACAAGCTTAGTTGTTCAAATACGAATCTGATATTATTAAAACAGAGTCGTTTAATTGGTCAGCTAAATGTTCCTAATTTAGTTTCGAAAATGCATGTTCGCCACTCGGGTGTGTATCTCTACAGGGTGCCCATGGTGGGCCGCGGGCCATCCTGGGATTTTGGGTCATCCCAGGCCCCGATTCCCCTTTGTTCCGTTGTGAGCTTCCAGTCTCTACTCGCCCCCAGCCGCCTGCCTTGCCGGTGACTTGCCGTCCCGGGATGACATGACTCTAGGAGGAGACGCCGGGCTAATATGAGGTCAGGAGTCGCTCGCCCAACAGCGTCATCGCTGCCGGGGAGCGCTGCCATGCGTACCTTCCCAGTCCATTCAGGGCTCAGGCATGCATCACCCACTAAGCCAACCCGATTTATCCTAAGATATGTCCTCAACACTCAACAACCACTCCTCATCACCCATTTTCTAATTGATTCATTACTCATTAGGCAGGATTGTCATTATGTTTTGTTGTGTGCTGAGTGCTACCTACACTTAATGGTTCAGATGTATTTCAGTAATCTTTAGTACCTGTAAAGTTCACAGGGTTTCAAAATTCCGGCCCTAGGAAGAGACACTACTCATTTTGGATTGTTGGTCGTAGTGACATTGACCCATATTACTACTGCAGGCCAGGTTTTTTGACAATTTTACTTGTCTTTCTTACTCATTCGATATGATATCCAATTATTCACGTCAATTAGTTGCAAACAATAAGTGCTAGACAACCTTCTTGATTTAGATTTTGGACGGTCTCTTACTACAGTTACAATGCTACATACTTGTCCTATTAAGCTCACAACTAAATTGTTGATTCACTACATCTATGCTTTCCTTGTCATATTTGTTGTCAATACTCTTTTAGGGTGGACCACCCTGTTTCAAAATACTGGAACCGTAGACATGAGTGAATAGTATTTCTCTATGTGATCCCTTCCATCATGTGTGGGCAACGAACACTGCATTGTATAGAAAGAAAGTGTCATTTCCAGCTTTTACATATGCTATGATCTTTTACATGGAATACAATCTGCCTACTTGCTTTGTGTCACACTACCAACACTCCACCCTTGAAGCTAAACATTAGAATTTGTATTTCTTAGTTTTGAAATGTGTGTCTGCCTGTTATAGAGATATAAGGGGTTTGTATTTCTGTGTGTGGTCTGGTCAGCACGGTTGGGGGTGAACTTTGCATATGCAGGGGTTTATAGGGAGACACTCTTCGAGTTGAATCCGCAATGCATTCCATAGATAATCTGACTAATTTTTATGTTTTCATGAATCTCAGATTCTGAATAGCATCATAATAATTATGAGCTTGCGCGCATGAAAAGAATAAAGCAGAACAATGCCATGGCTGTCAAACTTGGCATTAAGGGACTGAAATCAAGTCTGGATACAATGCAATGCAAACGCTCTCCACCTACAGATTCATGCTCAGAATATGATCCTTACAGTGATTCTGAGCTAGAGGGAGACCTAAGTCAATGTAGCTCCCTAGTGGAGGAGTCAGAGGCAGATGCCCTATCTTATTCACCCATCAAGGTGCATGCTCTAACTTTCCAAGGTTATATTGTTCGCACATATCTGCAACCGATGCTTTGCATTGCGTCTACTTTGTTGCACTACCATTATCTTAGTTTACACATCGTGTATGTGAATATGCCCTGCTTATCCATTTTCAGTACATATTCCATCTATCATCATACCATATTTATCCATTCAAATGTTGTTCTTGTGTATCAAACATTCAAAAGGAAGAGGGTGATTGCTGATCGCCGAGGAGCACAAGCAAAGTATTTGGAAAAGGTAGTGACACCTGATAAATCAAATAGCCCATTAGGTGTAGTTGCAATATCACCTAACCCACAAAACACCCCAACTCTAGCAGACTCTAGCCCTACTACACTGGTCATTTCTGATGCCCCAACTCAGCAGACCCCAACTACAATAAATAGTATGATGATGCCAGTTGACATAGCACCAGCTCTACGATGCAAAACCCCCATTCCAGCAAAGAGTACACCAAATCCAGTTGCCAAATCCCTTTTCGAACCAGAGAGAGCCCCAATTGCAGCAAATAGGACCCCTGTTCCATTTCTTCCTAGTTTAGAAGGCGAAGCTTATATTGTTGTCAGGAACTTTGTGTGCATCTTTCCTTCATGGAAAGATTATACCATAGACACAGAATAATTTCCAGTCTTCCTCTACAACTTACGCGTAAGTAATGCACTAATGTTATCATGGTAATTACTGCATATGTTTCTGCTGACAGAAGACACAAGATTTCATTCTTTTAAATAGGCGAGGACCAAACTGGATTGTCAGGACGAGCAAGGGTTGGTTGCGCTTTTCAAGCACTCGTTGATGAAGTATCATTCCTACCTGAGGCAAGCGCACTTCGATGGCAAGCCTCTAAATGAAATTTCTGTAAAGTCTCCGGTGCTACATTTATCCGATAGTGACTGGAATAATCTTGTTACACATTGGTCTTGTCTGCAGCGTAAGGTACTGTCTATGATATCACATCACTATTTGAACTACACTTATGCATTTGCCTTAACATCTCACTTGTATGAAAACTGTTAGCAGAAGAAAATTCATTCTCAAGGGACAACAGAATCTCGCAACTATACTACACACTGCATTGCTCTTGTGAGTACCTCTTGCCCTGTATGACCATACTTACTTTCATATCTGTTTGATTATGTAGCATCACTGCACATGTTAGCCTCATTATCGTCCATTTGGTGGACATTATAAGATCCTATGGACTCTTACATAAATTTAGAATCAACCCAATGCTTTTGAAGAGGTTTAGTTCTGCAGTCCTCTTGTAAGGACTGAACGTCGTCTATCACTGTACTTACATTAACAGCTACTCCCTCCGTCCCATAATATAAGAACGTTTTGTACAATACACCAGTGTTCAAAACACTCTTGTATTATGGGAAGGGGGATTGGTTCATTGTGTAGCATTCTGCACATTATCTCCCTCGCCAACCATTTACTAAAAAAGATCAGATCTATATTTAATCTTACCAAAAAGTTGAATACATAGACAATGCTAGTGCAGAAGTGTAGCCCATTGCTCTTGTCAGTACATTTTGTCCTGTAAGGCTTGTACTTCCAGGGAGTTGATTATGTAGCATCAATCTGCATCTTATCTTCATTATCCTCTATCCCTTCTAGTATTATCATATCTATAATTACTCTGTACAAAATGTAGAGTACAGGCAATGCTTATGAAGAAGATTCTGTGCTGAAATTCTTGAGTTATCCTTCCCTTGACATGGAGAAGGGAATTATAAAGCCGGTGTTAACTGTTAATGTAAGTCAGTCCTTCTAAATCCTTTATCCTCAACTGCTGTTTAATTTGCTCATACTCCCTATTGTTTACTGCTGTTTAGTTTGCTATTTCTATCAAAATGCATGTTCGCAAGAACCGTAAGTTCCCAGTTTTACTTGTAAAACCAAATTCCTTATTCATACCATGCACATTACTCAATACACCCTATGTGTATGCTTGTTTTTGTGGATCTACAATCCAGTGTGTGGTGAAGCAGCCCATGTTTGCACCTTGTCATCTCCTGTTTTATCTTACTGATGTGGCTGATGATATGAACAACATGCCATGCACATTAACCAAAATAGATACAATGATTGTCTTTGCCCTTCATCTATGCTTGTTATGTTGACATGGTAATCCAGTAGTGTGGTGAAGCTCCCCGCATTATGAACAATGCCAAATTATGCTATTGATATTTTGAACTTACTCTTTATTTTCTAATTTGAAATTGGATGGAATTGACAGCACAGTTATCATCTTTGTTTATACATGTGCAAAACCTGTCATCTCTCTGCTTGTTTCAGGGTGATATGCCTGATGGCATGCACAAGTCAGCTAAAGGCTGTGAGACAAACCCAACATATATTGCAGCAAAGAAGGCAAAACATCTTGAAGATAGTGAGACAACCCCAAAGTCTTGTCTTGATGCAGTGTTCAAGTTACTTGAGACTAGCAGTCTGACAAGCTCACGAAATTTGTTGTCTGAATCAATTCGACTTCTTCAGTCCCAAGTTCTAGCAGAAAGGCATTCTGCAATTCATTTTTGACTTGAAGTCCTATATCTAAGAAAGATTGCGGAGAACACCAATGAGAACCTCATTGCTAAACAGCTACACCCGGAAGCTATGACTGACATGCTAGGCCGGTCTCACAGCCTTGCTCAGCAGCTTGCAGAACAGTTCCCACGCAAGGCTAACCTTTCTTGAACTGTCTTGGAAGTGGTCTCAGTTTAGTATTATTTTGTTACACTGCAATGGTGCCTAGTTTTTGTAATTTGCTTCTTCGCTGCGCTTTATGATCACTAGTGGCGAACTTCGATGCCCAGTGGATGTAATATACCATATATCCTTTATTGTAGAGTGTAGGTTTATTCTAAGTTACCTTGCCATAATTTCTTTATTGTATAGAGTAGGTTTGTTATTAATTCCTACTAGTTACTGCCATCATGCGCTATCTAGAAAAAAAATCTGATGTAGTCGACCGGGCCGAAACATCCACCTCTAACGGGCCTGGTTTTTAGCGGGCCACAATTTGGCAGGCCTGCATCTTTCTTGGGACCGATGATTGGGGCCTTCACACTTTGCGCCAGGCCCACAACTTACTCCAACCTATATTCGGCCCAAATTTTAGTTGTGCCTTTTGTGGACCCAACGCTTAGTTTGGCCCAGGTAGCATTGTGCCATTAATAGGCTGAATATTCTACTGGCCTGTTACGTCCCAGAAGAAACCATGGTCCTTTAGCAGGCCAAAATGCATGTTGGGCCTCAATTTTCACTTGTCGTCGACGGGCCTTCAGCAGGCTGAAATGTAGACCGAGCCTTTTTTGGCCCAGTTATATGACAGGCCGTTACCAGGCCAAAACATATCTCGGGCCTTAGTTGGCCCACTGATATCATGGGCCTTTAAGAGGCCGAAAGCTTAGTACAGACATCAACGGGCCGAATTATACGACATGCCTTTAACATGCCCAATGTCACGTTGGGCTAAACTGTTGCCACCTTTATCACGGGCCGTTAGTGGGCCGGATGCCGCATTGGACCATATATGGCCCATGGGTAGCACGGGCCATTCCCAGGCTGAAAGGCACACCGGGCTGAAATGGGCCCATGTCTACATCGAGCCTTTACAGGCCGAAAGTCACTGGGCTATAATTGGGCCCAAATATTCGGTGAACAATTAACGGGCCAGATCTGGCTTCGGGCCGTAAATGGGCCTTTATTAAACATGCCGTTATTGGGCTGGCCCACTTGTACCTGAATAAGTACTACCGGCCTTTGACCGGGCCGACCTTTTTAACCTATATGGGCCTCTGTTGGGCCCTGCCACGTGTCGATGTATCATAGGCATGTCTCCTCCAATGGACGGGCGACATCTGGCCCGTCGAGGAGCAAACACGTGTTTCCTCCGGCCAATGAGAATTTTACACATGGAAAATCATCATTGGTCCGGGCTATTAACGGGTTATCGGATCCAAAACTCGACCCGATAGCTTAACGACAAGCCGTTACAGTGGATGTCACGTGTCGGTCACCCTTGACGAAAGAACTCTATGACGCGCGATTTATCATCATGGAGTGGACACTTCCGTGATGATAATTTTGGTAATTTCATGGAACACTTCTACGACAGCACATGTATGACTATCTTGATTCTGTCATAAAATCGTCATGGATGTACATGCATGACAGAAAATGTGACCTACTGTGACAAACACGTATCATCAAGGAAGTGTCTTTTTTTGTAGTGCAAGTTCTTTCCATAAGCACGTATGACTATTTAAGGAATACATGCCTACATTATATTTATGAACTGGAGCTAGTGCCGTATCGCCCTAGGTTATAACTGTCTCATGATGAATATCATCCAATGAGTCACCGATCCAATGCCTACGAATTTATCTTATATTGTTCTTGCTAAGTTACTACTGTTGCTACTGCTATCATTACTGCTACAATATCACTGCTATCACTGTTACTGTTACCATTACTACTGCTGTAATCATTAAAACTATCATACTACCATGCTACTAATCACTTTGCTATAGATAATTAATCTCCAGGTGTGGTTTAATTGACAACTCAGCTTCTAATACCTTCAAATATTCTTTGGCTCCCCTTGTGTTGAATCTATAAATTTGGGTTGAATACTCTACCCTCGAAAACTGTTGCGATCCCCTATACTTGTGGGTTATCAAGACCTTTTTCTGGCGTTGTTGCCGGGGAGCATAGCTATATTTGTTGAGTCACTTGGGATTATTATCATATTATCTCTATGCAGAATTTGAAGGATGCTAAGAGTACGATTTTCCCCTCAAAGACGAGGGGAGGTAAGGAACTGCCATCCAGTTCTGCTTTAGATTCACCTTCTATTATAAGTAAACTTGCAACACCACCACATGCTATTAATTCTGATATGTTGCAAGTTATTTATGATGCTACTTCTGCTATGAATGCTATTCATGATGATGCTAGTACCTTGCTTGATGATGATGTGCCACTAGGTGAATTTCTTGATGAACAAATTGCTAGAGTAAGACAGCATGATATTGTTGAATCTGATGATGAACTTGAAACTGAAAATACTGAAACACCTACTAGAACTAGTCCTCCTAGATATGAATTGCCAAAGGTACCGGAAGGTTATACTATGAGTGAGGAGGCAACTAGAGACATTCTTGCTTGTAAGGATAGAGATGATCGAGAGAAATTATTATGCAAGTATAAAGAAAGATCTTTGAATGCTAAAATGAAATGTGATCTTAATTTTGCTACTTCACCTATTGTTATTGCTGATAAGGATTATGAATTCTCCATTGACCCAGAGTTAATCACTTTGGTTGAAGCCGATCCTTTTCATGGTTATGAAACTGAAATTGTTTTGGCACATCTTACTAAGTTGAATGATATAGCTACCCTTTTTGCTCATGATGAGAAGATTCGCTATTACTATATTCTCAAGTTATTTCTGTTTTCATTAAAGGGTGATACTAAATCTTGGTACAATACTCTTGCTCCTGGTTGTGTGTGTAGTCCCTAGGATATGATTTATTACTTCTCTGAAAAGTATTTCCCTGCTCATAAGAAACAAGCTGCCTTGCAGGAAATATTTAACTTTGTGCAAATTGAAGAAGAGAATCTCCAACAAGCTTGGGGGAGGCTTCTCCAATTTCTTAATGCTTAGCCTGATCATCCTCTTAAGAAAAATGAAATACTTGATATCTTCTATAATGGACTAACCGATTCTTCTAGGGACTTCCTAGATAGTTGTGCTGGTTGTGTTTTCAAGAAACGAACTATTGGGCAAGCTGAGGAATTATTGAATAACATATTGAAAAATTATTATGATTGGACTCCTCCTGAAACACCTATTAAACCCACTCCGAAGAAGAGGGGTATCTTATATCTCAGTCCTGAAGATATGCAAGAGGCAAAGAAATCTATGAAGGAAAAAGGTATTAAGGCCGAGGATGTTAAAAATTTACCACCTATCGAAGAAATACATGGGCTTGAAGCACCACCACCACCCAAGGTGGTAGAGGTAAAATCTTTAATAATATTCAATGATAGTGATGATCCTCATAATAAACATCCTAGTCAATGCCTTTATGAGTTTGATAATTACATTAGAAAGCAAGATCACTTCAATGCAAATGTTATGAAACAACTGAAATACAACTCTGATACGATTGCCTGCTTAAGTGACTTGCTATTTAGAATCTCAAATGATGTTAGAGGTGTAGGAAAACATGCCTCTATGGTTCAAACTCAACTAGAACAAGTTGCTAAATCTCAAAGAGAGTTACTTGATGAAATAAACAATAATATAAGTGACTTTGCTATTAGAGTAGCAACTAGAGGGGGTAAAATGACTCAGGAACCACTTTATCCTGAGGGACATCCAAAGAGAATTCAACAAGATTCTCAAAGAAACAACACCACTACACCTAGTTCTTCTAAAAAGAAAAAGAAGAAGAAGAAAAATGATAGGACTTTGCCTGCTTCTAGTGAACCTGAAATAGAAAAACCTCCTGATAATGATAATGAAGTTTCTATCTCTGATGCTGAAACCCAATCTGGTAATGAACACTCACCTTCTGATAATGAAGAGTATAATGATGAGGTTCATGAAAACACTCAACCTAATGATAAAGAACCAGATAATGATCTTGTGATAGAACCAACTGTTGATCTTGATAACCCACAACCTAAGAATAAAAGATATGATTAAAGAGACTTTGTTGCTAGAAAACATGGAAAGGAAAGAGAACCATGGGTTCAAAAGCCTATGCCTTTTCCACCTAAGTTAATTAAAAAGAAAGATGATGAAGAATTTGAACGCTTTGCTGAAATGATTAGGGCAGTCTTTTTGCGCACTCACTTGACTGATATCTTGAAAATGCCTCCTTATGAAAAGTATATAAAAGACATCATCACCAATAAGACAAAAATACCGGAAGCTGAAATCTCCACTATGCTTGCTAATTACACTTTCAAGGATGGAGTACCTAAAAACCTTGGAGATTCGGGAATACCAACTATACCTTGCTCCATTAAAAGAAATTATGTGAAAACTGCTTTATGTGATTTGGGAGCTAGTGTTAGTGTTATGCCTTTCTCTGTATATAAAAGACTTGATTTGAATAAACTCACACCTACTGAAATATCTTTGCAAATGGCTGATAAATCAAATGTCATGCCTATCGGTATTTGTGAGGATGTGCCCGTTGTTGTTGCTAATGTTACTATTTTGACTGACTTTGTTATACTTGAGATGCCTGAGGATGAAAACATGTCAATTATCCTTGGTAGACCCTTCTTGAATACCGCAGGGGCTGTTATTGATTGCAATAAAAGCAAGGTCACTTTTCATATCAATGGTTATGAGCATACAATGCACTTTTTGAAGAAACAATTCCAAGTGAATGGTATTAATGTTATTGAAAAATCTCTGACAATCACTATTGGAAGTTTTCAACTACCTCTACCTACTATAAAAAAGAAATATGAAATGCTTATTGTTGGGAACATTCATATCCCCATGGAGGTAACTTAGTGATTTACAAAAGTTCTTCGGTTTCATGCTAATCGAAAGTGGTTGTTAATAACACTTGATCAACCTTATTAATGGATCATTTTTGAGAGGTATAAAGTTGATGAATTTAGTAAGCACTACCTTCTGTCCTTACCTTTTAGTTTTCTGTTTTTATTAGTTAAATAAAATAAAATGCCATGCTTTTTCTGTTTTCTGAGTTTTCCATGCAATAAAAAAATGACCCAAAAACAAAAGTTCTCAGAATGCTCTCAAAATCTGACATGGTTTTTTTCCTGAATATATATGAATTTCTGGTGCAAATAATATCAGAGGGAGGTGCACTAGGTGGGCATAACCCACCTGGGCGTGCCAGGACCCCCAGGCGCGCCCTTGTGGATGCTGCCCACCTGGTGGGCCCCCTCACTTACTTCTTCCTCCCACACTACTCCATTCACATAGAAAAATCAACACCACTCTCTCTCTCTCTCTCTCGTGTTCTTGCCTCCGAAACCGTGGATTTTGATCTCTTTGCTCGAAGCTCCGTTTCCGAAACTGTTTCAGTGATTTGTTGCTTCGTATGTGACTCCTCCATGTGTCCAATTAGTTTTAGTTTTAGTGGTTTGTATTTAGAACAATTAGCTACTCTTAGTGCTGATGTGGATGAGCTTGCATGTTGAATTCTTAGAGTTCTAAGTAGTTTGAATGCTTGCTATGGCCTCTATACATCCCTATGAATAGTTTCTATCAATTTAGTGAAGTTTTGCTAATAAATTTTTCATGAACAAACTTTTCAGAAAATTGTACGCGAACATTATGAGCTTCTTTGGAAGGAGTTGTTCGAGCAGGAGATCCTCGGAGGCATCCTCTAGCAGCAGCTCCGTTCGTCGATCCTATGCTGAACCAAGCGAAAAATCCATTCGAAGTGCCAGCACCAAAACATGCTTGTGGCCATGCAACGATTGCATGGTGAGAGTTGGTATTAAGGAGGACTTTGAGCAATTAGTTTACAATGCCGAGCTCGGTCCCTACATTTCATATAAGTGCGACCAACGCCTCATCCTCACTGAATCATTTGTCGAAGAATTTGAATTCTTTCCTCGTGAGTCTAGGGTGTCTTTTAAACTTTATGATAATCCATTTACCATTTCTCTAGAAAGGTTTGCTCACCTCTACAAAGTCCCATTCTGGGGTTCACTCGATGAGCCACCTAGGTCTGAGTTTGAGTCATTCTTAACTAGTCTTTGCTTTGGTGAAACTAGGGGAGTGGCACAAGGTAGAATAAAGAGCACACATTTTCATGCAATTTAGTACTTCACATTATTTAATGGAAAATGCATAGTAGGCAAGAAAGACTGTAGTACGTTTTGTGCTCCAGACTTGAGCCTCATACGCGTTGCTCTCACCGGTGAAAGGAGTTATAATCTTGCAGGGATTGTTGCACGCAGACTGCAGCGTAACGCTAACAGTGGCTATTACTATGGAAGAATTTATGCCACGCGTTTAGCAAGAGAGCTGGGTGTCTCACCTTTGCCCTTTGACCCTATCCTACCCACACAGTATTTAGATTTTGATGCTTTAAAAAGCCATAAGATCCTCAAGGGAAAAAATTCATGACTTCACTTATAATATGTTGTCTAACCAAACTTCTGTTGTGCACACATATTTGCATGTGCCTGCTCTTTTTGACTATCACAACAGAGGAAGATATTACGTTCTTGGGAGCGAGGCTCGAGCTCACAACACAGCAGTGGAGGCAGCACGGCGGGCTGAGGCATCAGCACCGAGAGCCTCCATGAGCTACGATGCCAACTACCATCCAGGCTAGTGACTGATTACCAAGTTAGGCCAAAAGCCTAAGCTTGGGGGAGTACGTATTCCCACCGACATTACATTCATGTTCACACATTTCATTCTAGTTGTCGGTGTCCATACTTTTTCATTGTATTATCCATGCTTTAATTATTTTTCTCGCTTTCTTCTTGTGTGTTTGAAAAAAAAAACTTTGAAAAAAAATCCAAAAATATGTTTCTTGCTTCTTTTTTATCTTTCTTCCTAGTTTAAATTGTTGTAGTACTGAAAATAAAACCCAAAAAAGATTTCCTTGTTCTTCTTTTACTTGTTGGGAGCTTTCCAGTGTAAATAGTTTTTCTCACTTTGCTTTTCCCTTTTCATTTGCTTGCTTTCGAAAAACCAAAAACTCCAAAAATATTTCAGTGTGTTTCTCTGAATTTCTTTTTCTTTTATTGAGTCATACCGAGGAGAAGACCATGATGAAAATGTTGAGTGGCTCTCATTTGCATTATTGTTAATCTAACAAGAACCCATATTACCTTGTCTTCTCCTCTTAAATAAAATGTTTGCAGATAGTGGAATACATCTTGGTTGTGATTTTGAAGATATATAAAAACACAGAGAATGATTTATATAGATTCGTATAAGAATACAAAATGGATTCGAATTTAGTTTCCAGGGTAAACATGGATGCTTATTGTCCTAAAATTCGAAAGAAGCGGCAAAATGTCCACTCCCACGTCGGCTGCTCGAAGCCCAGTGTTTGGGAGATGGAAATTACTATCTACCCATTACACGGACAATCCATCGGCCCGATTTCCACTGCTCTCAATAGGGGTAGGTTAGTAACTTCAATTAGACATGACACGACCGCCTCTAAGCCCATTCCGACACGGTGGGTGTCAAACATGGGCGTCAAGCTCTTCCGAAAGACCTCTGTTTCTCCCTCCATTTCCCCATTCATACACGGTGGGCGGCAAAACAAACTCAACTCGACCGAAATCGATGTAGGCAAATATTTTCAATAGGGGCAGGTTTGTAACTTCACTTAGACGTGACACAATCGCCCTACCTGTCAGCCCTGTTCATACACCATGGGCACCAACCATGGGCGCCAAAACACCCTCTCCTTGCCCGAAATCACTCTGGGCAAATATTGGCGAGATGCGAGATTACCGTCCTATCCCCAACCAACGAGACGTCCAAATTTTAAACGGGGGCTAAGTTCGTAATTTCCCATATTTTAGACAGGCGCGTCCCAAAAATATGGTTACCCGTACCTCTCCCTCCATTTTCCCATTCATACACCATCCGCGCTAGAACACCATCGGCGGTAAATAGGGATGCTCAGTCCCAAACTGCAAAAAGAAAAGAGCTTACAAATAATCAAACAAAAACTCCCAATGGAGTCATAACCTTTGCATTTACGCTTGTGAACCGCAACTAGCATGCTTAGCATGGAAGATATTGATAACTGATGGTCATGAAGTGAATAAGAAGGATGCATGTCTCAAAATATCATTTACCTCTGTTTTAAAACTTGAGCTCTGGCACCTTTGCAAATCACTGCTTCCCTCTGCGAAGGGACTATCTATTTACTTTTATGTCGTGTCATCACCTTCTCAATTAAGCGCCAGAACCTGAGAGCACTACTGTCATGCTGATGCATTATGCATAGCTAAGAGCATCTCCAATAGCCGCGCTATAAACGCGCCGTGCGGAAAAAGTAGTGGTTTTAGCGCGCGCGCTACCGTTCCCGACGCCCCAGCAGACACGCAAAAACCGCGCGCGCAGCATATGTAATTTAGCGCGGGGGTGGAAACGCCATCGCACGCCGCTTATTTGCCGCGCCCGCTCTCGTGCGCTAGACTCTCGAGGGCTCGCGCGCAACTCCACCTACCCATGCAGCCACGCCACCGCCGCCGCCTGCGCCACCCCATTTTTCTGGCGACCGTTCCGGTGCTTCCACGTCTCTTCCTGCGCGGCCGGAACTTGCCCCCTCTGTCTCTAGTCAGTGCCGCCCGTCACGCGCGGCAGTCTCTGACGAACAACGCCTGGCCACCCATCACCGCTTGGCACCCGCAAGGTGTTCGACAAAAGGCTCGCAAGGTATGTATTGCTTCCAACTTCCACATTTTTGCATGAAATTTGGTGCATGTTGTTTATAGCCTAGTTTTGAACATTTTAGATGAGTTCGTCATATGATTCTTCCGAAGAAGAATTTGATATGGAAGAGGAGGAGGATCTTGCAATGATCCTAGCTATGCACATCAATAAAAAACTGAAGCACGATGGTTCGGTTATGGGTCGGCAGAAAATTTGGAGGGATAGGATTTATGCCCACAACAAATTGATGAGGCACTATTTTGTGGAGAATCCCACATACCCCGAGTCGTTCTTTCATTGCCGGTTTAGGATGAGCACCGAGTTGTTCAGGCACATTGCAGAGAAACTAGCGAGCCATGACCGATTTTTTCAGTAGAGGAGGAATGCCGCCAGAGAGCTCGGGCATAGCACCTTTCAGAATAAGGGTTCCACTATAATCCTTGAAGCGGTGGCTGATCAAGTGGCAAACATTTGTGAAGCCATTGAAAAAACCGAAAGGTAAGAAATATCTTGATTTCCACAATGCTCAGGCGGCGGCTAGAAAAGATGTGGAGAGAGCTTTTGGGATTTTGCAAGCCCAATTTGCTATTGTGAGAGGACCGTCTAGATTTTGGGATCAGAAGATGTTGTGGTACATAATGCATGCTTGTGTGATCATGCATAACATGATCATCGAGAATGAGCGTGGCCAAGATGTAGACTACTCTCACTATGAGCTGTTGGACATCCTGTGCGAGTGCAGTGGAGGGCTGAAAGGGTGGCCTACTTTGTTGCCTCCTATCATGCCATTCGATGTCCGACAGCGCATAATGAACTCAAGAAGGATCTCATTGAGGCGTGATGGGCTTGGAATGGCCGCCAAAGAGCATCATGATTTGTGCGTTTGATGTTGTATTGTTGAACTATTTGTTGTATTTCATGAAAAATACTATTTGTTTGATGAGTTGTAATAAATTGAACTATTCATTTTAAACTTGGTTGAATGATGTTTGTGATTTAAAAATTATATGCCATGTCTTTGTTTTGTCGATGTGCAGTTGCTCGGCGCTACATTTTAGCGCGACTGCTGGAGCCAGTGCTGCGCGCCACGCCAAACTTGGCGATGGGTGCGCCACAAACCAGATTTTAGCGCACCGCGCGTTGGGCGCCTGTTGGAGATGCTCTAATGTTGGGTGCATCATGACTGGATATTTTCTACCATGAATTACAATGTTTAGTCGGTGCTTGAACTTTGGGGGTGCTCTGCATTTATGTTTTGCGGTCTCAGAAAGGGATAGCGAGATACCACTATTGTCATATTATATCATGGTTGTTTTGACAACGTGTTGCTATTTGAGATATCTTATTATTACTCTCTAGTTGTTTATGTCATTGATATGAGTCAATATAATTTTTAAGAGTTACTGTCGACATGGTTAGTTATAATCCTTGCTGAAAACCTGGGTGCTGTTTAAGCTTATTTACGAAACAAGAGCAAAAGAGTTCGTAAAAGTTTTTCTTTTTCACTTTCAGTTTATGAACTGAATTCCTTAAGGACAAGCAAAGGTTTAAGCTTGGCGGAGTTGATACATCTCCAACGTATCTACTTTTCCTAATGCATTTCCTCTTGTTTTGGACTCTAATTTGCATGATTTGAATAAAACTAACCCCGGACTGACGTTGTTTTCAGCAGAACTACCATGGTGCTGTTTATTGTGCAGAAATAAAAGTTCTCGGAATGGAACGAAACTTTGCGAGGATTTTTTATGTCAAATAAGAGAATTTCTGGAGCCGGGAGGGACCTGAGGGGGCACCTGGGTGCGCGCAACTCACCATGGCGCACCAGCCCCCCCAGGCGAGCACAAGTGGGTGCTACCACCTGGTGGCCATGCTGACCCTTAAACCGAGGCTATAAAATCCCATATTTCTAAAAAAACAGGGAAAAAGAATTATCGTGTTTCACTAGACGGAGCCGTCGCCGTCTCCTGTTCTTCATCGGGAGGCCATATCTGGAGTCCATTTGGGGCTCCGGAGAGGGGGATCTTCGATCTTCATCATCACCAACACATCTCCACCGCCAATTCCATGTTGCTCCCCATCGGGAGTGAGTAATTCCTTCATAGGCTCGCTGGTCGGTGAGGAGTTGGGTGAGATTCCTCATGTAAGCGAGTTAGTTTTGTTAGGGCTTGATCCCTAGTATCCACTATGTTCTAAGATTGATGTTGCTATGACTTTGCCATGCTTAATGCTTGTCACTTTGGGCCCGAGTGCCATGATTTCAGATCTGAACCATTTATGTTATCACCATTATATCCATGTTGTAGATCCGATCTTGCAAGTTATACTACGTGTTTTGATCTGGCAACCTCGGAGTGACAATAGTCGGGACCACTCCCGGTGATGACCGTAGTTTGAGGAGTTCATGTATTCACCGTGTGCTAATGCTTTGTTCCGATTCTCTATTAAAAGGAGGCCTTAATATCCCTTAGTTTCCAATAGGACCCCGCTTCCACGGGAGGGTAGAACAAAAGATGTCATGCAAGTTCTTTCCATAAGCACGTATGACTATTTACAAAATACATGCCTACATTATATTTCTGAACTGGAGCTAGTGCCGTATCGCCCTAGGTTATAACTGCCTCATGATGATTCTCATCCAATGAGTCACCGATCCATTGCCTATAATTTATCTTATATTGTTCTTGCTAAGTTACTACTGTTGCTACTGCTATCGTTACTGCTACAATATCACTGCTACCACTGTTACTGTTACCATTACTACTGCTACTATCATCAAAACTATCATACTACTGTGCTACTAATCACTTTGCTGCAGATAATTAATCTCCAAGTGTGGTTGAATTGACAACTCAGCTGTTAATACCTTAAAATATTCTTTGGCTCCCCTTGTGTCGAATCTATAAATTTGGGTTGAATACTCTACCCTCGAAAACTGTTGCGATCCTCTATACTTGTGGGTTATCAGGATGCAGATCTTGAGTAGCAGCGGAGCACTACGATGGGTGGACGAGACCATTGATGAAGAACCAATGGCCTCGGGGGGTGGAGGTACGACGATATGCTTAGTGAAGTAGCCCCGGTGAGGTGGGAGACGACATCGGTGAAGCACACCAGATGCGGTGGAAGTCGGCGTCTGTGAGGCACGTTGGCTGGAGGGGGCGATGTTGTCAGTGGAACACCTGGTGTGGTGGACGAGGGTGTAGATGAGCTAGCTCTGGTGCGGTGGTCAAGCGCGACCGTCGTCTTCGTCATCGTCGTCCGGTGCAGAGGTGGGGAAAGAGATGAGACGAGGGGCGATTCGAATTTTGCTTGGATTGGTGGCAAATTAGGGATTTGAGTGCTCTGGGCGCGGAAGGGGACGAGGGAGAAGGGAGATTTTGTAGGGATGGAATTGGGGCCACCAGATATTTCAATCTGAAACGTGGAAGCACGAAGTTTTTGTCATCGTTCTTTTTTTGGGGGGGAGGCGGGGTGGGTGTCGGTGTCAAAACCGGCGGATCTCGGGTAGGGAGTCCCGAACTGTGCGTCTATAGCTAATGGTAACAGGAGGCCGGGGACACGATGTTTACCCAGGTTCAGGCCCTCTCAATGAAGGTAATACCCTACTTCCTGCTTGATTGATCTTGATGATATGAGTATTACAAGAGTTGATCTACCACGAGATCGTAGAGGCTAAACCCTAGAAGCTAGCCTATGATTCTGATTGTTCTTGTCCTACGGACTAAACCCTCTGGTTTATATAGACACCAGAGGGGGCTAGGGTTACACAGAGTCGGTTATAGAGAAGGAGATCTATACATCCGAATCGCCAAGCTTGCCTTTCACGCAAAGGAGAGTCCCATCCGGACACGGGAGAAGTCTTCAATCTTGTATCTTCATAGTCCAACAGTCCGGCTAAAGGATATAGTCCGGCTATCCGGATACCCCCTAATCCAGGACTCCCTCAGTAGCCCCTGAACCAGGCTTCAATGATGATAAGTCCGGCATGCAGATTGTCTTCAGATTTGCAAGGTGGGTTCCATCTCCAAATACTCCAAGATAAACTTCGAAGACATGAGTCGTGTCCGGCTCTGCAAAATAAATTCCAGATACCACCGTAGAGAGCATAATATTCCACAAATCCAATCTGCTGATAGCTTTTCCTAGCATGACATCATGCCGTGGCCCGGTCACTACGAACCATTTTTCCTAGCCTGCCACTACACGTGTTGCGAGGCGGTTTTATTGTCACGTCTTGTCGAAGCAGAGATCGTGTTCCCCTTATCGCAGGATTCTCATCAATACGGGCGTGGGTAACCCAACTACGCCTGTTGGTATGATTCCTCAATTTTAGGCAAGTCCCAAACGGTCACGCCGAGGACGCTTGATATTCACCCCCTTTATAGAGGGACCGAGGCCTGTCCCTTTCTTCCCACACTTGCTCCTTCCCCCACCTCAAGTTCCGTCACCCAAAGTTCAGGCTTAAGCACTTCGGACCTTCAATCATGTCCGGATCCAACCTTCAAGGTCGGTGGATGGCCTCCTCTATCACAGAGGATGACATCGAGAAGCTCAGGGAGGCCAGGTATTTGACCGCCGACATCCAGCATAGGCTTCCTGCCCAAGGGTAGGTCATCCCCACTCCCGAACCCAACGAGAGCGTTGTATTTATTTCCCACTTCCTCCGAGGCTTAGGCTTTAGTCTTGATCCCTTCGTCAGAGGGCTCATGTTCTATTACGGGCTAAATTTTCACGATCTAGCTCCGGATTCCATCCTTCACATCTCGTTCTTTATCGTCGTGTGCGAAGCCTTTCTCCATGTCACCCCACACTTCAGTCTATGGCTCAAGACCTTCAATGTAAAGCCAAAGCTGATCGATGGGCGACACGTGGAGTGCGGAGGCGCTGTAATAAGCAAAAGCACCGATGCCCCATGGCCAGAACGTTCCTTCCCGGAGGTGTCCGATTTATGGCAACAGAGGTGGTTCTACATCACAGCTCCTCGAGGCACAAAGTGGGCGGCTGCCCTTGCCTTCCGCTCAGGCCCTCTGCCTCAACTGACGTTGTGGGCCAATGTGGGACTGGACTGGGGGCCTGCTAATGACGTACCGACATTGTAGAGTCGTATTCAGGATCTTCTTGAGAGGGATGTCAGCCTCATTAAAATAATTCAGGTAATGCTAGTCCGTCGGGCCCTGCCGTGCAAACATCGACCTCTCCGGATGTGGGAGTTCAACCCAGAAGGACCGCGAACGATTCAACACTTCTTCGGCATGACGCTCGAAGGGATGTATCGGTTATTCTTCGGATCACACATAAAGTGTCTGGACACCACCGAGGATGTGGGTTTGAACTGCAATCGTCCGGATACCCAAGTAAGTAACTCTGCAACCGAACACTCTATTCATATTTATCACAACATTTTTCTGAAAACTATCCGCGGCCAGGATTGGCTCAGCAAGGCAGAAAGGATCAGGTGTCCGGCCCCGCTTCCCGAAGGCTCGCCGAATCCTACGTTAGCTAGGATGCTTAAACGCGTGCTAAATCAAGTGCCATCGGGGAAGGATGAGGGGAAGAGTAGAGAAGCCAAAAACGAGCTTCATACATTGTACATCCAAACCGGGGGATTAATGTCTCCACGAAGGAGGATAATTGGGGAGGTGAATCTCAAGTTCCCTCGCCCAGCGGGAAGAAAAGGGCTGCCTCCGAAGACCTGGAAACGGAGGCGTCCAAACTAGGGGAGAAGCCTTCGCCAGGGAGCCCTGCCCCAGAGGGCGTCCTCGCCGCACAACGCCCGCAAATGGGCCAGCCCTCCACAGAGCGGTATGTTAATTAGAAGTATTTTAATAGAATATATACTGCTTTTTTCCCTCCGAGAACAATAACCAGGACCTATCTTTTGCAGTCCGGCTTGTAGCCCTTCTCAACAGAGTTCGTCTTCGGGGGATCTTCTTCCAGAGATGATCGAGAGTGAAACTCCACCTGCCTCCCTGCCCCACGGGGCGGGCGACCCCGAGGTGTCATCACGGAGGATCCCTGATCCGTCAGGGCCAGAAGTCAATGCTTTGGCCACTCGAAGCCCGGAGTGTTCGGCTCCCAAGGAGGGCAATAGGAAGAGTCCGGGACTGTCCGGCACACAGCCGGACACGCTGACGGGCCTTCTGGAGCGAGTTGCTCTCTTAGAGGCTCACCGTACTTTAATGGGTATGGTATTTGAGAAGATTTCATCCGCTAAAAGCAGGCTGAATGAAGCTTTTATGAGCCTGCTCAAAGGCTTTGAGGTACGCAAAGAAATACGCAATCTTTCGGCTGTACCGCACACGCTAGGTGTGCTCCGTATAGATAGTAGCCCCTGAGACTCTGGTTTCCAGCCGAGGCGGCAAACGAAGGATCATACTCCCAAGTAAGGATCACGCTGCATTATGTGCAGACGGCTAAGTGTCTAGTGGTTGACCGGACTGCTGAGTTCGCTGAACTAAGGTGACAACTTGATGTGGCGGATGGCGACACTGCGCTTGTGAACAAGCGGCTTGACGAGGCACATGGTATGTGTTGCTTATTTTTTTTGTGTCAGCTAATATTTAAGGGGAGCATGATGCTAGTATCTATAATATGCTGTGGTTGCAGATGGAGCTGCTGCCGTGGAGGCCCTTCGGGCGGAACTTCCCCTAGCCAAGGAACAAGCCAGGAGAAGTGATGCGGCTGCCCTAAAGGCGGCCGAAGAGTTAAGAGCCGAACATGCTGCTCATCGCCAGAGCAAAGAGAAACTAGCCAAGATGGCTGTTGAGCTGAGAAATGCCGCCGACCGATATGAGCTCCTTGAAAAGGAGAGCCAAGCAAAAGCGGCTGACCTGAAGAAGGCCTTGGGGGCAGCCAAGGAAACACGCTCTAAAATCAGAGCTGCACGGGAGGAGCTTCGACAAGCCAGAGATATCACGGCTGGTAAGCCTTTTTTGTTGCGGATGAAGTTTGGAGATCCAAATTATGCTCCTCTAGATCAGTTATGGAGTGCTGCAGACGTGTATGCGGACCTGGCCAAAAGTACAGCTGATGCGACTGAGTTTTTCAAAGATCGGAAAGATCATGAGGTGGAAAGGTTATTCTGGTCGCAGTTCAGTTCCCCGACGCGTCCGCTGCCGTTGAATGAAAGGATGGCCGCATGGGCCGAGCTCCATAGGTTGTCCGGACTTGCCATGAGGTCTGTCATAGACCATCTATGGCCGAGGGGACCCAGGCCAGACAGTTATTTTGGTTTAGTGCAACAATTCCTTGGTGCTGCGTCGCGTATCGACGCTGTGAAGAGGTTGGCGTGCATAGAGGGTGCATGGATGGCTCTTGCCCGTGTTAAAACATATTGGGCGGATATGGAGGCCACCGGTATTGCAACCCGGGGTCCGGCGGGAGGCCAGGACCCAACTGAGCACTATCTTGAGCAAGTCGTAGAAGGCGCCTGTTTAAAAGAGACTCGGTGCTCGAAGAGTATTATGTTCGAGCGACAAATATCTCGATTGTAAAGACAATGCTATTTTAATTATAAAGGCTGTGTTTATACTTTTGCCCGAAAGTATGGTAGTGCCTCCTGTGCGGCCGTTTATGTATGTATATAACCTGAAAGTTTGCAGTCGTTGGGTTCAGCCCCCACGCATATAATGCGGGGGTGTTCTTAAAATGCGCGTAATCACACTTGATCCAACATCTTGGTCCATTAAGGAGGTGATCGCACGTTGAACTAGGCAACCGGACTATATAGCTTTAACACTTTCACTTAGCCATAGGAGTTTGATGGCGGGGCTACTATATAGCCCCTGGTACTTCTGCGTTCATCCGAATATGGTGCGCATATGTACATGACCGGGAAATGGTCCTTCGTTAATGCAGAGGAATCCCGAAGATTCCGATAAGTCATTGAGTGATTAAACAGTCTCTCAATGTATCATGACAATCAGTTTTCGGCTTTCTCTATTGAGGTGCTCATCCGGAATAACCAGGACACAATCGCAGTAGTTCTCCTTTGGCCGCCTTAGCCGATAAAACGGAAGGCAAGGTAGCAAACCCAGGAGCCGGGAAAACCCAACATTTGACCAAAGACATGATTCGGCCCTGATGCATATAAGGCCAAACTCGTGATGTCGAACACTCCCGAAGGTATTCAGACTTTATAACATATACTGGGCTGAGTAACGCCCTCGATAATGAACCTAGAATTTCCAGGTACGTGCATTAATCTGTCGTGGCAAAAAGCCAATAACGCCAGTATCCCTTGTGGGTGTATTAAGTACCCATGGGATGTCAAGCAACACGAGACATTAAAGAAGGTTTACGTAGGGGCTTAATCTAAAGAGAAACCTTTGAGCGGGGCCCTGCTACACGTCTGCGCCTTTGTCTCTGTTGTGCCGTATCCTAGAAGGGTGCCGCACGATTGGTATCTGTAAAAAAGGAAAACTCAGGTAAATGAGTCCAGTGTAATCGTGCGAGAAGTTGGTTATTCTCAATGAATCATGAAAATGCAATATATTGTTATATTAATAGGGTCAAGCCAAACTGAAGGCTTTGTTACCGATGGTGCGCCGGACTCGTCTAACCGTGTCCGTGGTCTTGACGACCGGTCATGTATTCTGGTTGAAGAGGTCGCTTAGTGTTCGGCTGCTAGAGCCGCCACATATTCTTCCGCACGTAAGGAACGCTCTGTGTTTCTGCTAACTGTGATGATGCCGCGTGGAATGGGCATCTTGAGTTTAAGGTAGGTGTAGTGCGGTACTGCGTTAAAGCGAGTGAAGGCCGTTCTTCTGAGTAGTGCGTGATAGCCGCTTCGGAATGGAGTGATGTCGAAGATTAATTCTTCGCTTCTAAAGTTGTCGAGAGATTCGAATATAACCTCTAATACGAGGGAGCCCGTGCAGCGGGCCTCAACGCCTGGTATTACTCCTTTAAAGGTAGTGTTACTTTGGCTGATTCTTGATGGGTCTATCCCCATCTTGCGGACAATGTCCTGATATATCAGATTAAGACTACTGCCGCCGTCCATAAGGACTCGAGTCAGATGGTATCCATCAATTATTGGGTCGAGAACCTAGGCAGCCGATCCTCGGTTCCAGATACTTGTCGGATGATTCCTGCGATCGAAAGTGATCGGGCAGGTCGACCAAGGGTTGAATTTGGGAGCGACGGGCTCTACAACGTATGTCTCTGAGTGCGCGTGTGCGCCTTCTCTTCGGTATATGACTTGCGTAGAGCATATTCACTGTTTTGACTTCTGGTGGGAATTTTTTCTGTCCCCCAGTGTTCGGCTGGCGAGGCTCATCCTCGTCTTCACTTGGCGTCTCCCTTCCTTTGTGTTCGACGTTTAGCTTGCCGGCCTACTTGAAGACCCAACATTCTCTGTGGGTGTGGTTCGCAGGTTTTTCGGGGGTGACATGAATTTGACATAATCTGTCCAGGACCTTGTTCAGGATGGACGGTCCATCTTTGTCACCTTTAAATGGCTTCTTTCGTTGACTGGGTCGAGAGCCCCTGAATCCGGCATTGACCACCGTGTTGTCCGGACTCGCTTCATTGTTTCGATGCTTGTTTTTATTGCGTCGTGGCTTCTCGTTGCCATCCCTAATTTCGGATATGCCTGGGTCGCTGGTGCCTCTACGGGCCAACCAGTTGTCCTCACCCGTGCACAAGCGGGTCATAAGGCTTGTTAGGGCCGCCATTGTCCTTGGCTTTTCTTGGCCGAGGTGTCTGGCGAGCCATTCGTCTCGGATACTGTGCTTAAAGGCCGATAGGCTTCGGCATCCGGACAATCAACAATTTGATTCTTCTTAGTGAGAAATCTGTTCCAAAGCTTACATGCTAACTCTTTTGGTTGTTGGATTATGTGGCTTAAATCGTCTGCATCTGGAGGTCGGACATAGGTCCCTTGAAAATTCGCCTTGAAAGCATCCTCAATTTCCTCCCAACTTCCAATTGAGTTTTTGGGGAGGCTTTTCAACCAATGCCGAGCTGGTCCTTTCAACTTGAGTGGCAGGTATTTAATGGCGTGGAGATCATCTCCGTGAGCCATGTGGATATGAAGGATAAAGTCCTCAATCCAGACCCCAGGGTCTGTCGTTCCGTCGTATGCCTCTATGTTTACGGGTTTGAATCCCTCTGGAAATTCATGATCCAGCACTTCATCAGTGAAGCATAGGGGGTGTGCAGCGCCCCCTGTAATTGGATGTGTCGTGGTATGCTGTAGACGGTTGTTGTGTTCGGGGTTGATTCTGAACTGGTATTCGATCAATATGATCATTTTGGTGGCTATGATCTTGCGCTGGAGCACGTCCTCTTGATCCATAGATGGACCTGGTCGCACCAGCCTTTTTGTCCAGGAGCTCACGCAAATCGTGTGCTGGCTTGTGTGCAGCATCAGTAGCTGCTCTATCACGGCTACGAGGTGGTCTATCTAGCTGATCGGCCGTATTATTCTTCGGCGGGGCGGGCTCTATGGCCTCGTCGTCGAATTCAGGCAGCAGCTTGCGCTTTGGGTAGCTCTTTGTGTGGCGATTATCACCGTATTTTTCTTTAGTGTCTAGCACTTTGTTCCATCTGTGGTTGAGCGTATCCTGCGCGGCCTTAAGCCTTTGCTTCTGCTTCTTCAGGCTCCTCGTGGTGGCCATAAGCCTTCTATGGTGGGCGCCAACTGTCGTGGAAATATCACGTCAGATGTCCTTGTGAAAGGACTTAGTCGTGGAGCCATCACGACGGGTTATCTTAAAGGTGTTAAACCGGACAAAGGACACGGGAGTTTTATACTAGTTCGGCCCCTTACAATGAAGGTAAAAGCCTACGTCTAGTTGTGATGGGATTATTGGGGTTTCGATTACCAGGGAGCAAACACGCTATGCCTGGCTTTCGAGTTGTTGTTTCTTGTCCCCGAACTGCCGCCGGGTCGTCCCTTTATATACATGGGTTGACGCCCGACCGGTTTACAGAGTTCCGAGGCCGGCTCATACAAGTGTCCGGCTTGGTCTCTACCTCCCTAACTTACAATACAAGTTATAAAACTATGGCGGTTTACCACTATGGGCCCTAATCCGCTTTTGGGCTTTGGGCCTCTAGCTTCATCAGTAAAGCGCCATCTTCTAGGTCTTCATGGTCTTCAGTGTAGTTGAGGGTGAACCGGCCACTCCTAGGCGGTTTACACTCAGTAGTTATATCCCCAACAGAGGTTCTCTTGTTCCAAACGTTTTTCCAGGATGATGAAGGCATCGTCGTCCGGACTGTCCTCCTCTCCGGA
This sequence comes from Triticum dicoccoides, assembly GCF_002162155.2. NCBI lineage: Eukaryota > Viridiplantae > Streptophyta > Magnoliopsida > Poales > Poaceae > Triticum > Triticum dicoccoides. The sequence goes on from NC_041389.1 coordinate 12,540,168, forward strand.
GGCAGGTAATGAGTTTTACCCTCGGGATTGCCGTGATAGGGCGTCTGCTCCGGGCTATGTTCGGCGTGCCCTGGCTCATCCTGCTCCATCCCTGGGTCCATGGGGTCGTCGTTTCCTTTGGAGTCGACCGGGGTATCAATTTTACTTGCGCTGTTATCTCTATTTTTACTGTGGCTGGACTTAGAGCGGCGCCTGCGCCGTCGCTTTGGTTTCTGCCCGGGGGGGGGGGGTATGCTCCGTTGCATCCTTTTTGCCGCCGTTGTCCTCATTGGGTGTGTCCACCATGTATATATCATATGATGAGGTGGCTGTCCAGCGCCCCGTGGGCGGTGGTTCTATATCCTCTCCCGCATCAACGTCCATACCGTCGATGTCTTCGGATTCGTAGTCAAGCATGTCGGTTAAGTCATCGATAGTGGCTATTAAGTGGGTGGTGGGTGGGTTCCGAATTTCTTCATCGTTCGCTTCCCACTCGAGCCGGACATAGTTCGGCCAAAAGTCTCCTGATAAAGAGAGGGACCTCAATGAATTTAGCACGTCACCCCAAGGTGAGTGTTGAAAGATATCCGTGGAGGTAAACTCCATGATCGGTGCCCAATCAGATTCGACAGGCACGGACGCACGCGGTCCGGAACTTGAGACCGGAGATAAGTCCGGGGGTCTGGTGACACAGGTTTCCTTAGAGGCGGAGCCTGTGTTCAGCTCCAACGCCGATAAGTGTGCGGTCTCCGTGGCGGGGTCCATCCGCCCGTCCTCGGATGGCGCGATCTGCTCCAGATTAAAGGCCGGGGCAGCTGCAGGTGCGATAGTCCAAATACCGTTCGAAGGCAGACCTAAGTCATGCACGTCGTGGCTGTTCGGCGTTCCTGACACAGGCTCGAATCCGTCTAAGATCAAGTCTCTGCGAATACCAGCCGTGTAGTTCAAGTTTCCAAATATGACCTGATGGCCAGGGGCGTAGTTGTCGATCTGCTCTAGATGGCCAAGCGAGTTGGCCCGCAGTGCGAAGCCGCCAAACACGAAGATCTGTCCGGGGAGAAAAGTCTCACCCTGGATCGCATCGTTGCTGATGATTGGAGAAGCCATTGAGCCTTATAGCGACGACATAGAGGAACTCTCAATGAAAGCACCAATGTCGGTGTCAAAACCGGCGGATCTCGGGTAGGGGGTCCTGAACAGTGCGTCTAAGGCTAATGGTAATAAGAGGTTGGGGACACGATGTTTACCCATGTTCGGGCCCTCTCAATGGAGGTAAACCCTACTTCCTGCTTGATTGATCTTGATGATATGAGTATTACAAGAGTTGATCTACCACGAGATCGTAGAGGCTAAACCCTAGAAGCTAGCCTATGATTCTGATTGTTGTTGTCCTACGGACTAAACCCTCCGGTTTATATAGACACCGGAGGGGGCTAGGGTTACACAGAGTCAGTTACAGAGAAAGAGATCTATACACCCGAATCTCCAAGCTTGCCTTTCATGCAAAGGAGAGTCCCATCCGGACACGGGACGAAGTCTTCAATCTTGTATCTTCATAGTCCAACAGTCCGGCTAAAGGATATAGTCCGGCTGTCCGGATACACCCTAATCTAGGACTCCCTCAATGGTCAAAGTTAAAAACTCTATCTTGAGGTTGGGGATGTTGTCAAAATCAAACTTTCTCGGCAAGGAGAGCTGGTCCTAATCAACTTTGAAATTCTTCAGTAGCAGCACGCAACTGCCGAACTGATCTATCTTCCTAAAGCTTTTGATGTAATAATATGGCATGGTGAAATAATTGTCCTATGTGTATAAGTAGTACTATAGTATTATTTATCACGTAGGATATCGGGAAAGAAATGCATCTCTGATTGCTGGTTAGGAACTATCATTCGATTTCATTATAATAGTTGTCGTGCTTTATTGAATTTTCTGTATTCGCCTTGCGACAATATCTAAAATCACCGCCGTACCAATCGCTTGCAATATTTACCGGAATAAATGCGCTAAGTTAGAACACATGCCCCCCAAACATGTAGGCCCACCGGCCTGTGGCCCAAAGTCCAGACCCATCAGTCTATCTGAGTATTTTATTCTCATCTGAACCCCATATTATG